>NW_027529518.1:1560452-1561267 GCF_008692635.1 Crocuta crocuta | reverse complement strand
GCTCAGGTCGTGATCTCATGGTTCCAAAGTTTGAGCCCCGCATCAGGCTCTGTGCTGTCAGCTCAGAGCCTGGAGCCTGTTTTGGATTTTGTGCCTCCCTCTCTTTCTGCCCCTCCCCTGTTCACCCTCTGTCTCTCTCTCTCTCAAATATAAACATTAAAAAACTTTTTTAAAAATAGTGTGTTGTTTAATTTCCATACATTTGTGAGTTTCCTGATTCTTTTCTTGTCATTCATTTCTAATTTCACTTTATTGTGATCAGAGAACAGGCTTTGTATGGTTTCAATCCTTTTAAGTGTATTGAAGTTTGTTTTATTGCCTAATAGATGTTCTATCCTGAAGAATGTTCCATGTGCACTTGAGAAGAATGTGCATTCTGCCTTGTTTTGTGCAAGTGTTTTATATACATATCTGTTAACTTTAGTTGGTTTATAGTGCGATTCAAGATTTCTATTTCCTTATGATCTTCTGCCTAGTTTTTCTATCAATTGTTATAATTGAGGTATTGAAGCCTTTGACTGTTGTTGAATTGTCTAATTTCTCTTTTCACTTATGTCAGTTTTTACTTCCTGTATTTGGGGCTCTCTAGGGGTATGTGTGTTAATACTTGGTATATGATCTTGGTGTATTGACTCTTTTATCAATATAAAATGTCCTTCTTAGTGTCTAGTACTAATTTTTGCCTTGGTGACTATTTTATCTGATATTAGTGGAGTCACTCCAGCTCTCTTATAGTTGCTAATTGCGTGATATGTATTTTTCCATCCTTTGACTTTTAATCTATTTGTATCTTTAAATATAAACTATGTCTCCTT
>NW_027529518.1:1557207-1560376 GCF_008692635.1 Crocuta crocuta | reverse complement strand
AGGCAACATATAGTTGGACCTTGTTTTCTCTTGTCCAGTCTCACATTCTCTGCCTCTTGATCATTGGATTGTTTAATCCATTCACTTTATTTTTCTTTTTTTAAGTAGGCTCTAGCCCCAACATGAGGCTCGAACTCATGACCCCGAGATCAAGAGTCACACGCTCTACTGACTGAGCCAGCCAGGCATCCCTAATCCATTCACCTTAACTTTCTATAGTTGGATTTACATTGCTACATCTTTTTCGTTTTCTATAAAATCTCATACCTTTTATATTCCTCTATTTCTCCTTTACTACTGTCTTTTGCATTGAATGACTTTTTTTAGGATAGCAATTTAATGCTTTATATAAAGATTTTTTATTTCGGTTTTTTAGTGATTTTCTTTGTGATTGCTCTGGGGTTGCTCATACACATCCAAACTTACCAGAATCCTCCTCACATGTACACTGACTTAATTTCAGCAACATATGGAAGTACTCCTATATAGCTCTATTCCCTCTTGCCCATTATGTGTTTAACTGTTATACATGTTACATTTATATATGTTACAAATCCAAGCACATAATGTTATAATCATTACTGCCTATACTTTTATATCTATTAAATAAGCTGAGAAAAGAAAAGACCAAGTATATATTGATAGTTTGTTATATTTGCCTTTTTACTTACCATTCCTAGTTGTCTTCATTTATTCTGTGGATTGGAGTCAACGATTGGTGTCATTTCCTTACTGCAATACAAGTGATCCCCCCTTTAACGTGTTTTGTGTTCCTGTTGTCAAATATGTGACATTTGTATAGGTTGTGGGCACAATGATACCATTACACACGTATTGTTTAAGACACTGGCTTTTTAAAAAAATCTTATTTTTAATAATGTTTTTTATTTCTTTTAGCAAGAGAGAGAGAGAGAAAGAATGCATGGGGGAGGGGCAGAGAGAGGGAGACAGAGGATCCAAGGTGGGTTCCCTGCTGCTGGCACAGAGCCCAGTGTGGGACCTGAACTCATGAACCGTGAGATCATGACCTGAACTGAAGTCAGATGCCTAAATGACTGAGCCATCCAGGTACCCCGATACACTGGCTTTTTAAATTAACAGCATAAGAGAGATGCAATATAGATATGTATGTATTTTATAGTTATGTAATTACCTTTACTGGCGCTCTTTACTTTTTCATGTAGATTTGAGTTACCATCTGGGGTCACTTGCTTTCACCCCCAAAGAACTCTCTTTAGTATTTCTTATAAAGTGGGCTTGAGAGGGGCACTCGGCTGGCTCTCGATCTCGGGCTTGTGAGTTGGAGCCCCACACTAGGTGTAGAGATTATTTAATAATAGCACCTTTAAAAAATGATAATAATAAAGCTGGGCTTACTAGTCTATATCTTAGGTCATAAAACAACCTTAAGAAACAAGAGAGAAATGAAATTTTCTCTGACCATATGGAATTAAACTAGAAATCAATTCTAGACAGGTAAGAGCAACAACAACATCTTTCAAGCTCTTAGAAATTTCAGCAACAGATCTCTGTATAATCCATGGATCAAAGCAAAAACCTGAAACCAAATTAGAAAATATTATGAATGAGTTGAAATGATAATACAATGTATCAATATCTGTGGGATGTAGCTGAAACAGTGCCAAAAAGAAAATGCCTGTTCGAGGTGTGTTTCCAAAATGGCGGCAGCGATGGATGCGGGTACCCCGAGCGGCACCAACAGCAGCGCGGGCAAGAAGCGCTTTGAAGTGAAAAAGTGGAATGCAGTAGCCCTCTGGGCCTGGGATATTGTGGTTGATAACTGTGCCATCTGCGGGAACCACATTATGGATCTTTGCATAGAGTGTCAAGCTAACCAGGCGTCTGCTACTTCTGAAGAGTGCACTGTTGCGTGGGGAGTCTGTAGCCATGCCTTTCACTTCCACTGCATCTCTCGCTGGCTCAAAACACGGTGTCAAATAAAATCCAGTTGGATTCTAGATCAGATGCTGTCTCTTGTGTATGTGAAAAAAGTGAACCATAAAGATTGGAAAGTCAGCTTTGGAAAGTGAGATGTTTGTTCATCAGAGCAGAGTTGTCCTGTGAGTCTGTCGCTTGGTCACCAGGCATCCCCGTCCACAGCCTGCTCACTGATGGCAGCCTTGGACACATCATCTCTCTCTTCCACCCTTTCCCTGTAGAATGGCTCCTAAGGACTAAACGGCGTCGTAGGCGCACAAAGAAGCTGTGTAAACTGTAAAACCACGATACAAATGTTAACTTTGACCGTGTATGACATGTTGCTTTCTCTTCTTAGTTTAGAAAAATAAACCTGAAAAAATCTAATATGTAATTTTAGCTGGCGAAAGAATAATTTATAGGCTCAAGTTGAAACTTGGTGTCACTTAGAATGGAACTGAAAAAGAGAATTCAAGTTGCCTCTATCACCACCATCTTTTGTAACTTGTTCACAATGTCTTAGCCACGGGGGTGCCTAACAGGCTGTCAATAGAGCATGCAGCTCCATCTTTGGGTCATGAGTTCAAGCCCCATGTTGGGCAGAGATTACTTCAAAAAAAAAAAAAAAGGCTGGCCATGGAAGGAATTGCCAGTTCTAAAACGAATTCAGTGGTGATAATGTAGTCTTTAGCTGAGAAAGTCAAGTTTACCGTAGTGGTTCTTAAACTAGAGTCTGAGGACTCCTGGGGGCCCCTGGACTCCTTGAGGAGATTCATGAAGTTCCTTTTCCACTACATGTCTGTATGAGGCCAGCTTTTCTTTCTTTCTTTTTTTTTTTTTTACAAATNAATGCCTGTTCAAGTATTTTTTCAATTGACACTCTTGTTTTATTTATTTTAATTTTTAAAATGTTTTTATTTATTTATTTTGGGAGAGAGAGAGCAGGGGAAGGGCTGAGGGATAAAGAGAGAATCCCAAGCAGGCTCCTCACTGTCAGCACAGAGCCCAGTGTGGGGCTCAATCCCACAAACTGTGAGATAGTGACCTGAGCCGAAATCAAGAGTCAGACGCTTAACCAACTGAGCCACCCAGATGCGCCTGCTTTTTTCTTTTCATTGTTTGTAGGAATTCTTTATATATTTTGGAGAAAAGCAAGCCATTTGTCATTTATAGAATATACAAGTATCATTTCTCATTTTGTGCCTAGCTTTTAGTGTTTGACTTCAGTTTC
>NW_027529518.1:1552783-1557148 GCF_008692635.1 Crocuta crocuta | reverse complement strand
GAGTTTCTCCATAAACAGAGTTTCTCAAGTGTAATGTAGCCCAGTTTATCAACTTGTAACTTTATGGTTTATGGTTTGTGCGTTTTGATTTTTTTTTAAAAGAAATCGTTGTTTTTGCAAAGGTCTTGAACATATTCTCCTTTGCTTTCTTGCGGAACTTTTGCTGATCTACCATCCTCATTTAGATCCTTACCACATTTTGGCTAGTTTTCACCCTTTGCATCTCCATAGGAATATCATAATCAATGTGTCAATTTCTTTTTTTAAAAATTTTAAAGTTTTATTTAAAACATTTTTTAATATTTGTTTTTGAAAGAGAGAGGGAGCGAGAGCAAGAGCACAAGCAAGGGAGGGACAGAGAGAGAAAGGGACAGAGGATCCAAAGCAGGCTATGTGCTGACAGCAGAAACCCCGATGCAGGGCTCGAACTCACAAGCTGTGAGATCGTGGCCTGAGCTGAAGTGAGACACTTAACCGACTGAGCCCCTCAGGAGCCCCTCAGTGTGTCAATTTCTTAATGGAAAAAAACAACCTATTAGGATTTTTATTACTACTGCATTGTGTTGATGGATCAATTTGGAGAGAATTGATATCTTTACCATACTGAGTCTAGTAGTCCATAAGTCTGGTATATCCTTCTATTTTTATGTCTTTTTAAAAATTTTTCTCGCTTTTCCGGCCTCTCTTCTTACTGTTTGCCGTGCCGGCCGCGCGCTCGCCTGCGCCCCTCGTAACCATGCCTCGCAAAATTGAAGAAATCAAGGATTTTCTGCTCACGGCCCGGCGAAAGGATGCCAAGTCCGTCAAGATCAAGAAAAACAAGGATAACGTGAAGTTTAAAGTCCGCTGCAGCAGGTACCTTTACACGCTGGTCATCACAGACAAGGAGAAGGCAGAGAAACTGAAGCAGTCGCTGCCCCCAGGTTTGGCAGTAAAGGAGCTGAAATGAACCCGGCACACTGATTTGAACTGTATTAAAATTTTAAAAATTCAAAAAAAAATTTTTTTTCTCAATATTTTGTAGTTTCCAGTATAAAGCCCTTGGGCATCTTTTGTTAAATTTATTCCTAATTAACTGATGTTATTTACTTATTTTTAAAAATTTTTAAATTTTTTTTTTGAGAGAGAGACAGAGAGACCAAGCAAGAGCAAGGGAAGTAGAGAGAAAGGGAGAGATACAGAATCTGAAACAGGCTCCAGGATCTGAGCTGGCTGTCAGCACAGAGCCTAACGAGCTCGAACTCACGGACATGAGATCATGACCTGAGCTGAAGTCGGACGCTTAACCGACTGAGCCACCCAGGTGCCCCTAATTGATGTTATTTAAGCTATTGTAAATGGTATCTTTAAAAACTTCATTCCTTATTTATTTGATGCCGGTATATGGAAGTACACTTGGCTTTTTCATATGTACCTAGAGGTGTGCTAAATTTGCTTATTAATTCTAATAGATTTTCTGTAGATTCTTTTGGGTTTTTTGTGTGTAAAATCATCTTGTAAATAATGAGTGTTTTATTTCTTCTTTTCCTACATTATGCTCTTTATTGCTTTTTCCTGCGTTATTGCACTGGATTCCATGTTTGGTATTGAATAGGAGTTATGATACCAGAATTATTTGTCTCTTCCTGATCTCAGGAGGAAAGTTTTCAATAATTCATCATTAAGCATGATGTTTGATATAGGTATTTAATTTTTTCTAGATACACTTTATAAGGTCAAGAGAACTCCTTTCTGTTACGAATTTGCTACCAATATTTTTTTCTAATCATGAACGAATATTATATATATACTTTTTCTTTTTCAGACAAACAGGCAGAATCTTTATTTCCAACACACTCCCTGGACCTCTGTCAGAAGCACTGTAGGCAGAAGGCAGAGTAAGGCCTTCTCAAGCATTCCAGAATGCAGCAGAAACCCCACACCTGTCACTCTTCATGGCGCACCAGAGAGGGTGGGACACAGGATAGACAGGCCCACTTCTGTGGATTCAAGTCATGGCGGGGATGTTGAGCAGTTACGGAGGCTCCTCAGAGAAGGCACAGCCATCCTAGACATGCGTGTCTGGAGAACAGCTTGCTGGGGACGTCCTCAGGACCCTGTGTCTCAAGCCTTTCTTTAGGGTCAGAGGCCCCAGATGGAGCTAGGAGTGGGGCGCAGGCTGGTGAGTGCCCCTGGGGGCTGGTGGCACCTCACTAGGACTCCAGGCTCATGGCAGTGCACCGGAAGGGGATCTAGCCAGTGTCAGGTGAGATCGGCAGCAAGCTGTCCTCGGTCCGCAGGAAGCACAGCTTGGTAAGCTCGTGCAGACCTGGTACCCACCACTTGACAATCTCAGCATAGCCGACAGCCTTGGCCAGGACCTGAGAGCACTACATGCATTGCTCTGCCACCCTCCAGTCGACCCAGCGCCAGCCCTAACAGGCTGTAGATATTGCTGCCATCTTGGACCTGCATCTCAGGATATCAGGACGTAGCTGGGGCATTGGGGAAGGTGCTGGGAGTTCCACAGAGCCAGGTTTCTGATAGTGCTCCGTTCTGCTTGCTGCCATAGCTGAATCTCTCTGGCTACTCCAGGGAAGTGTCAGATGAATGCTGGGCAACATGCCCTGGGCCACCCCACAACCCTGCCTCTTCAGGGCATGGCCCTGCTCCTCATTCCAGACTTCCTAGGAACTGCACCATATCCCCTCACTCCCAGCTTCTCAGGACAGGTGCGATGCCTGCCTCACCTTGGGAAGGGGCTGTAAGGCATAAACCTCCCATTTCTCTGGACAGAGGCGTAACCCTTCCCCCACCCTGTTGTCCCTGAGACAGGACCAAATTCCTCAAACACTGGGCTCTTTTGGATGGAGCCAAGCACCTTCATCCCAGGATCCCTAGGACTGGGTCCAAGTTTCCTTCATCTGGAGTTCCTTGGGACAGCACCCATGCCCTTGATCCAGACCCCAAAGAATGACATTGAGCACCCTGAGGCCCCAGACTGTCCAAGGCACAGGGCTGTGTCCGAGCACTCATGCTCCCAGAGCTTCCTACCCTCCAAGATCCCTGAGACAGAGCCAAGAATCCTCATCCAAATGCTCCTCAAAGACAGAACTGACCGCCTCCCACATTCCAGGATCCCTACGGTAGGGCTGTGAACTCTTTACCCCGAGATTTCCGGTGTTGATCCCCCCAAATCAGGTCACTCAGAAGCTCAGGAGTAGAGGCTTGATGCGGACGGACGGCTGCTTGGGCTACTCTTGATGTTAAGTACACGGCCCAGTCAGCCTTGCTGGTCTCCATCACCGCGGTCTGCCCCCTAGGTCTGCTGGCCACAGACGCCCACCCCACCCCTTGCTGGATTCAGGCTCTCACCACCGCAAGTCATGCACACCTCAAGCTTGATCTGGAGCCAAGATGGCACATCTAAATGTCATATTTTTAAAGATTTTTTTCTGCATCTATCAATATGATAAGATTTTTCAATCGTTTTCTGTTTATACAGTGACTATATTTATTGGTTTTAGAACTTTAGCTCTTATATTCCTAGATAAAGATCATTTGTTTCTGATGCAGTGTCCTTTATATATAGCTCTTGATTCATTTACTAATACTCTATTTAGAAGTTTCACAACTATGCTCACAAGAGAGATTTTTGGCAATTCTCCTTCCTTATAACCCTTGTTAGGTTTTGGTAACAGACTATTTGGACCCCCTAAAAGAACTTAGGTATGTTTCACTATTTTTCTATTCTCTCAAAGTGTTTGTAAAGATAATTTCTTTTTCTTTTTTTCTTAGATGTCTAGAAGCACTCACTGGTTCAACCATCTGGGTCTTGGGGTTTTCTTTGGGAAGGTGTTTAGTAAGTGCTGCAATTACCCTAATAGATAACAGATTATTTAGACTACGTTCTGTTTACTTGTGTGTCACTTTGGTAGGTTGTGTTTCTTGAGCAATTTGTCATTTCATACAAGTTGTCAAATTTATGGGCTTAAAATTGTATTCATTGTATTCTGATATTATTATTTGTTTAGTGTTTTTTTTGTTTTTTTTTTGTTTTTTTTTTTGCTTAGTTTCCAAGCATTTGAAAACTTTGGAGTCATCTTTGNCCAGCTTGCTTCTTCTATGGTGAGAGAGCACACTCTAAACTGTTCCAATCATTTGAAATGTGTTGAGGCTTGCTTTGTGACTCACTATATGGTCAATTTCGGTATGTGTTACATTTGCATTTGAAAAGGATACATGTTCTGTTATTGTTGGGTAGAGAGTTTTACAGATATGTAATACATATATGTATACTATACATAAAATATGTATCAACATATAATCTCTCTCTATATAGGTATCTTGCTATCTGGAATTTGCTAATTTTGTTATCTAGATCTT
>NW_027529518.1:1545696-1552769 GCF_008692635.1 Crocuta crocuta | reverse complement strand
TATGCCATCCTCAAAGGGAAGACTCCCAGTGAGGCGCCTGCACCTATGATCAGGGTGAACCCGGCAGGTTTTCTCTCAGATGATCTTCAGTGATAATGCTGGAGTTAAGAACTCTGTTTCTTTGCCCCAAACCAGAAGTCTTCGTTCCCTGCATATAGAGTAAGAGTCATGTTCATTAGAAACTGGTTGGTGTTTAAAACTGAAGATTGTGGGGCGCCTGGGTGGCTCAGTCCGTTAAGGGGCCGACTCTTGATTACAGCTCAGGTCGTGGTCTCATGGTTCATGAGTTTGAGCCCCAAGTGGGGCTCCTGCACTGAGTGCAGAGCCTGCTTCCACTTCTCTCTCTCCTTCTCTCTATGCCTCCCCCCCTCATTCTTTCTCTCTCTCAAAAAAAAAAAAAAATTCCTGAAGATGGTTATGACTGTTTAAGCTCTATTCTAAAGTAAAATTGTTTTGGAAATACTAAGCCAGGGTAACCCAAATTTGCTTCTGGAACCATGAAAGTTTTGCTCATTTTTGACTTTGACAATACAGTCATAGATGGTAATAGTGACCCCTGGATGGTACAGTGTGCTCCAGAGGGAAAGCTTCCCATTGAACTACAAGATTCTTATGAAAAAGGATTTTGGACAGAATTTATGGGCCAAGTCTTTAAGTATTCGCGGGATGAAGGTGTAAGAGAAGATGAAATGAAAAGAGCAGTGACATCAAAGCCTCTTACCCCAGGCATGTGGAACTTTTGAACTTTATAAGAAAGAACAAGAATAAATTTGTCTGTATCATTATTTCAGATTCAGATTCAGTCTTCATAGATTGGGTTTTAGAAGCTGCCAGTTTTCATGATGTGCTTGACAAAGTGTTTACAAGTCCAGCAGCTTTTGCTAGCAAATGCGGAAAATGATCACGCCCGTTCTTGCCATGGGTGCCCAAAACGTCTTTGCAGACATGTAGTTTGGGTAGAATTTGTAGATAGTTACAACAGGGAGTGAACTACACATGATTTGTTGATATAGGTGATGGTGGAAATGATGTCTGTGCAGTTAACTTTTTAAAAACTTATTTATTTATTTTGAGAGAGAGAGTACGCACATGCACATGCTACAGTCATAGAACTTTATTGCCCAGGTCTGTATCACATGCCCAGCTCGAAAGTTAGGCATTGGGATCAGCTCCACTCAAATTCCATGAATGTCATGCATTTTAATTCTCTCTCTTTCTCTGTCTCTCTCTCTTTACATATATTTTTAAATATTTTATCTTTAAGTAATCTCTACATCCCATGTGGGGCTCGAACTTACAACCCTGAGATCGAGTCACATGCTCCACCTATACAGCTAGCNNNGATCTGTTTTTATCCACATATTTAGTTACCCATCGCTCTTCATTCCATCCTGCCAGGTTTTAGTATCTGAGTTTATTTCCCTTCCTCCTAAAGAATTCCCTTTAGTGCAGGCTTGCTGACTATAAATCTGCTCAGAGTTTGTTTGTCTGACATATCTATGGCACCTACCTTTCTTAAGGATACTTTCGCTGGTTATGGAGTTTTACTTTTATAGTCATTTTCTTTCATACTACAATAATGCCATTCCATTGTGTTCTGGCTCCTATTGTTTCCACTGAGAAGTCAGGTTTGTTTGTTGTTGTTGTTTTAAACGCAATGCTTTATTTGCAAAATGTATAATTAAAATGACACGGTGTTTACACTGTTTCATGCACCACCACTTTGGATCTGACACATTTCCTTCAAAATGTGTAATTATATATAAATGTACTCAACAGTTAATACGTATGTTTTTTAATGGGGTGCCTGGGTGGTTCAGTCGGTTGAACATCTGACTCTTGATCTCAGCTCAGGTCTTGATCTCATGGCTGTGAGTTTACGCCCTGGGTTGAGCCCCGCACTGGGCATGAAACCTACTTAAAAAAGCAAACAGGAGCACCCGGGGGGGGAGGGGGGGCTCAGTCGGTTGTCTGACTCTTGATTTCGGCTCAGGTCATGATCCCAGGGTCATGGGATCAAGCTCTGTGTTAGGCTCTGTGCTGAGTGTGGAGCCCGCTTAAGATTCTCTCCCTCTACCCCTCCCCCCTGCTCGTTCTCTCTCTCTCTCTCTCTCAAATAAAAAGAAATTATTTAAAATATTTGAATTTACAAATTCATTTTTCAAGGTCTTCGAAATGGAACTCTTTAAGTGCACATCTCTAAACACACTATTTGGTGTGTGTGCTATTCATTTTTCACTTTGATGTCTTCTTCTGACCTCAGACTTCACTTGTTCAGAAGCATCAGCATTCGCCATTTCATTCGCAGCTGTCCATATCCCAACTCATCCAGCCACCCAGGACTCAAACTTTGAAATACTCTTGGAATCCTTCCCTTCCTCCATCTAATGTTTTACATTATATCAAAGAATAAAGGAAGCAGTTAATGGAATCGNCGGATTAGGAAAGATACTTATATTTCAAATATAATATATGGAATGGACTGCATAATAAAGCAAACTTGAGGTCAAAGGTGACTGTAAATCCATATTTCTAATAATCTTCTTGATAACTAGAAAAACCTTTGCCTGACTGTAAAAAAAAGATTTTATTTTATTTTAAGTAATCTCTACACCCAACATGGGGCTCAAACTCACAACTCTGAGATCAAGAGCCTCATGCTGTATTGACTGAGCCAGCTGTTTAGAGTGTCTGATCCTTCACCTCGAAATAGAGATAAAGAGGTGCTTATACTGGGAGAATGAGAAATTTTCTACTCTGTCATTTTCTTTCTTTGTGCTCGTATTATTGGCATTCCTTCAACCCATGGATTTTTTGCAAAGATCTTCTGAAACCATCTATTCATTATATTGAGTTGGGTTAGCTAAAATTAAACAATATTTTGCATAATACTTTTAACCCTCCACAGGTAGATTACAAGCTAAAAAGCCAAGGAATGTGGGAAAACACCCATGGCAAGCCATTTGCTTTGTGGAACTCCCCCTCTTACCCAAGAATCCTCGGGACCTTGTATGTGACCATCTGATATACGGATTAAGGGAAAGTGCTAATTTCAATTTGCATAGGAAACATTAGTGAAGCTGACTTATAAAAATTTCTTTGGATTAAAAAAAACCTATAGATAGATAGAAGTTCTGATATTTTCCTACAGCACCCAGTGAGGCTTCTGGCACCTCCTGCTGGGTGTATATACACCCCATTTGAGAGATCAATACTATCCACTGTGCTGGATGGATGACCCACAAATAGGGTAGAAGAAACTACCACACTAGTCAGACATTCCTCTTCCTCGTTCCTATCCCAACCCTAAAGTTCTCAGTGCATAGAAAAGGGAAGAGAGCTCACGAGAGAAGGCAACCCCCTACTCTGCTCTAGACCCAAGTTGGGCACTCTTCTCCACCCTTTGAGAAGACAGTTTTGAGTGAAATCAGAGCCCGAAGCTTTGAAATCAGCATGACTAAGTCTTAATTACTAAGAGAAACCTCCTTCGTCATTGCAGGGAACTGGAAGCTTGGAGGATCGGACTGAGATGTCACTGAGACAAGTGAACAATGGGAAAGTGAAGTTCATCACAGTAGAAAGGTAACCACCTTTACAAAAACAAAATCAGGAGGGAAATGTCCTATTTCAAGACTTCAGAGGCATCCCGTTGTGTGTAAGGACCCAGAGCAGAGAGTGAAGAAACCACAGAGAACACTGGGCCACGGGAATGGAGGGAGGCATGGAAGCGGTAACACTGTGTCGTGTAACAGACTTTCATGCGGACAGGCTTGCCACGAGCCCCGGTGACCTTGCAGAGGTGAGTGGTGAGGGTCATCTAAAGCCCAGAGCACAACTTCAAAGTCAGAGGCGTATTGGTTTGGATCTGGCCTCTGCCATTTGCATTTGCCATTTACTAATCCTCCTTAAGTCTCAGTTTCCCCAACTATCCAATGGGAACCCTTATGGTACTGGGTTCATAGGGTTGCTATTAGGGGTAAATGAAGGGAAACTGGCGCATCGTAAGTGCTCCAATAAATGGTAGGTGGACTCATCGCTGCCATCACCATCAGCCAGTATACCATCAGATGGTTGCAGTTGCGTCTCTCTCTGCCAAAAGTGAAACATTTGGTAATCCCTTGCTCTGCTCAAACTGTTCTATCTTAAAAGAAGATACTGGCTGCCTTTCATAGAACTCTTGTGCCATACTGGGTACTGTGCTGAAAGCACTGTTCATGTAATTGTCACACTAGCCCGACAAGATAGAGACTGTCTGCATTTTGCAGATGAGAAGCATCGCCGAGATTTAAAGACGTTAACCAGCTGGCCCAAGAGCTCGTATCTTGTGTGAGGCCGAACCCTGCTATTTCCACCATACGTCACTGCCGCCCACTGAGTATGGGTCTCATTCTGGAGAACCTAGTGAAAATGCTGAGGTGTCAATAACCCTGGAAGGAAGTGATTGGGTTGACAGTAAGTTGGAATTATAACACAAAGAACTAAAGGCATACTCATAAGTTACATCCTTGATTTCAGGGGAGTAGATTTCAAACTGTTCAAGGAATTCATTTCTAAGACTTATTTTGCTTTTTAGAAGGTAATTTGTCTTTTTTCCTCTGGTTGCTTTTAAGACTTTGCCTTTCATCTTCAGGCAATTTTGTGACATGCCTCTGTGTGTGCTTTTGTGTATGAGTAGTTAGCCTCTAGATAGAATTTCTTGGACCCGTGTGTTAACATCTTTACTCAGTTTTGGAAAAAGCTCATCTATAATCTCTTCAAGTGTTACTTCTAAAATTTTTTAACATTTTTTTTTTTTTTTGAGAGACAGAGCACAAGCAGGGCAGAGAGAGAGGAAGACACAGAATCAGAAGTGGGTTCTAGGCTGTGAGCTGTCAGCACAGAGCTGGAGGTGGGGCTCGAACTCACAAACCATGAGATCATGACCTGAGTCGAAGTCTGACACTTAACCGACTGAGCCCCCCAGGCCCCCCTCTTTAGTTGTTACTTCTGCTCCATTTGTTCTCTCTCTTCTCCTTCTGGGACTTAAATTGTGTATATGGTAGACATTTTTCAGTGTGTCCCACATTTCTGGTTTGTTCTTTTCTCTGTTTTTTAAATTATTTTTCCCCTCTGTGTACTATAACTTAGGTGCTATGTATTTAATGATCAATTCACGGATCCTGTCTTCTGTTGGGTCCATTTTGTTGTCAAATGCTTGTGTTGAGTTCTTGGTTTCGGATGTTGGTATTCAGTTCTAGAATTTCCATCTGATTCTGTTTTCCCACCTTACTGAGATACAATTGACATATAATAATATTGTGTAGGTTTAAGTATGCGATGTGATTCATTTGATACCTCTATAGATGGCAAAATGTTTACCGCAATAAGGTTAGTGAACATATCCACCACTTCATGTAGCGCCCTGAGAGATTAGAGAAACTGGTCATTGGCCCCACTGTCCATTTTTTGGCGAGGGGAACTTTTTCCAGCTGGGGAGTTCCCTCTTGGCACTAAGCAGCACCAGCTTGGGGGGTGGGATGATGGGCAAGAGGAAGCTGTCCCTTCCTTTTGGTGTGGTACTTGTCTGTTTCATTGTGCTGCTGAAGTGCACGCGGACTCGTGAGCTCTCCTAGAGCAGTTTTCGTTTGTGGGTAGCTGATGGTTGATCTCTGGGGGAAGCTGGAGCCTGGGGTCTCCTACTCCACCATCTTGATGAACTCATCCTCNGAGCCCGACGCGGGGCTCGAACCCACAAACCGCAAGATCATGACCTAAGCGAAAGTCGGACGCTTAACCGACTAAGCCACCCAGTCACCCCCATCCTCTGACTCTTTTAATTTTTTAAAGTTCTACTTATTTGTTCTTTCCTTTTAATTTTTTAAAATGTTCATTCATTTTTGAGAGACATAAACTGAGTGTGAGCAGGGGAGGGACAGAGAGAGAGGGAGACACAGAAACTGAAGCAGGCTCTAGGCTCTGAGCTNTCCCCGGTGAAATTTTCCATCTTATCATCCATTTTCTCTCAATATATTAGTCATCATTATTTTAAAGTCCTTGCCTGTTAACTCAAATTTGTGGATCTTTGTGGATGTGTTTCTACAGTCTATCTTTTTCTCATGGCACACCTAATAACTTTTAGGTAAATGCTGAACATTGTATATAAAAGTTGTAGACACTCTTTTAAAAATTTTTAATGTTTATTTTGAGAGAGAGAGAGAAAGAGAGATAGAGAGAGAATGAGCAGGGAGGGGCAGAGAGAGAGAGAGAGAGAGAGAGAGATAACACACAGAATCTGAAGCAGGCTCCAGGCTCCAAGGTGTCACCACAGAGCCCCATGTGGGGCCTGAACTCGTGAACCATGAGATCGTGACCCGAACTGAAGTAGGGTACTTAACCAACTGAGCCACTCAAGTGCCCCAAAAGTTGTAGACACTCTGACTCAGGCTGATGTTCTTTCCCTTCAGAAAGTGTTCATTCTTGGGGATGCTTGGCTGGCATGGTTGGTAGAGTGTGTGACTTTTGATCTCAGGATCATGAGTTCGAGCCCCACATTGCGCATAGAGCCTACTTTTTTAAAAAAGAAAGAAACTATTCATCCTCTGCTAGGCAGAATAGGTGATCAATCATCTTAACCAACCAGGGGCTGAGCTGATGAAGGTTGGTTTATTATTTGGTAAAGCTTAGGCTGCCTTGGTTCCCCTTTGTTGGCTAGAGCATAGTCCTCCAGGGCCTACCGCATTTACCAAGGCCCTCCCCACCGGAGTCCTCAGTGCTGACCTTTGCTTCTTGAGAAGCTAGAGTCTCTAGAGGCTCAGAGGCTCTAGAAAACTCTGCTTTGATTTTGAGAAAATTTTCCCTTAGGTTTTTATTTTTATTTATTTGTTTGTTTATTTTAGAGAGAGAAAGAGAGAGTGTGTGTAGGGGAGGGGGCCAAAGGAGACAGAGAATCCCAGGTGGGCTCTGCACTGTCAGCACAGAGCATGATGCGAGACTGGAACTCACAAACGGTGAGATCGTGACCTGAGCCAAATTCAAGAGTCTGACGCTCAACCGACTGAGCCACCCAGGCCCCCCCCCCCAACTCCCCCACCCCC
>NW_027529518.1:1540248-1545689 GCF_008692635.1 Crocuta crocuta | reverse complement strand
TGCCTTTCTTTCTTCTCCCACCAAATTCATTCTCCATCCTGCTTCCAGATTGATTATAAAATAAACATTTATGTCATCATGCTACTCCCCTGCTTAAAATAAATCAAACGCTCCTTATAGCCTTTAGGATAATATCCAACAACCTTAGTATAGAGCTTTATTTTTAAGATTTTATTTTTAGGTAATCTCTACACCCAACATGAGGCTTGAACTCACAACCCTGAGATCAAGAGTTGCATGTTCTTCTGACTGAGCCAGCCAAGCACTCAGTCTTACTAGACTAGAAACTCCATGAGGACAAGAACTGTGTCAAAGATGTTCATCACCATACACTCAGTGCTTAACTCATAGGGTACTCAATGTTTACTGATTGAATGAAGGAGTGAATGAACCAGAAGTCAAGGACATATATGCAAGGGAAAACACATAAGAGGGTGTCATAACTAGTTATGAATAGTGACAAAGAGTTTTAAATGATCTGAGACTTGCAGGCTCCTGACTGGCTTAGTTAGTAAAGCATGGAACTCTTGATCTCATGATCATGAGTTTGAGCCCCACACGTGGCATGGAGTTTACTTAAAATAAAGATATTTTTAAAAAATTCTCTGTGACTTGCAATAAATGCTGAAAACCAAAAAAGACTCTTAGGGAATTTATATTCAGAAAAGAAAGAAGAAGATTAAGTAAACGTACACAACTACATCTTAGGGTTGATGGTGCAATTTGATGGGTGGCATAGTAAAGAAATGCCTTCAGGGGCACCTGGGTGGCTCAGTCGGTTGGGCATCTGACTTGAGCTTAGGTTGTGAGCTCATGGCTCACAGGTTTGAGTCCTGAGTCGGGCTCTGTGCTGACAGCTTGGAGCTTGGAGCCTGCTTCAGATTTTGTGTCTCCCTCTCTCTCTCTGCCTCTCTCCTGGCTCGCACTCTGTCTCTCTCAAAAACAAATAAACATAAAATTAAAAAAAAAAAGAAATACCTCAACCCTTCCTCTCTGATCGAGGAATTGTTGGAGAAAAGAAATGTTCTGCAGTAGTGGAAGTAGGCAAAGAACTTAGAGGAATCAGTGTGGACATGAGAACTATATGTGATGAATACTGGCTTTGACATTTACTACTGGGGCCTTCGGTAAGTCACAGAAAGAAATCTCAGAGGGGCACCTGGGAGGCTCAGCCAGTTAAGTGTCTGATTCTTGGTTTTGGCTCAGGTCATGATCTCATGGTTTCGTGGGTTCAAGCCCCACATTGGGCTCTGTGCTAAGGGCGAGAAACCTGATTGGGATTCTCTCCCTCTCTCTCTCTCTGCTCCTCCCCTGCTCACACTGTCTCTGTGTCTCTCAAAAATAAATAAACTTAAAAAGAAGAATTCTCAGAGCCTCAGTTTTTTTCATGTGTAAATGAGGTTACAGCTAATGTGCAAGGTAAGGATTTATATAGTGTTATGTGTGTGATACTTCATATATTCCAGAGCTTTCCCCACCGAAGAGAAGAAGGTAGATTCCTTAAAAATAACTTGATATTAATACAGTGATTAATTCTAGCAAGGATTATTAATTTTTTTCAATGTTTATTCTTGAGAGACAGAGAGAGACAAAGCATGAACCGGGGAGGGGCAGAGTGAGAGGGAGACACAGAATCTGAAGCAGGCTCTAGGCTCTGAGCTGTAAGCACAGAGCCCGATGCGGGGCTCAAACTCATGAACGGTGAGATCATGACCTGAGCAGAAGTCAGACGCTTAACCGACTGAGCCACCCAGGCGCCCCCTAGCAAGGATTATTAAAAGGAAATATTTTGGAGCATTTAGATAAAGAAGGGACCAATTGAAATGATACATTTTTATCTATACCTATAAAAACTATAATTAAGTCACCTTATTTCTTTCTGTAATAGGATAATTTAGGTAGGTTGGATTAGATTACCCAACTGGTTGATCATAAAATGTAGATACAGGGCTTGCAGACATCAGCAAGGNTAGGCATCCAGCTCTTGATCTCAGCTCAGGTCTTGATCTCAGGGTCATGAGTTCAAGCTTGGCTTTAGGCTCCACACTGGGCATGAAGCCTAGTTTTAAAAAGAAGAAAACATGAAAAAAATATGTATTTGGTCTTTGATTCTGTTTCTCACACAGAGCTCTTAAAACTCTTGGAATTTCCTAAGAAATGAGAACTGTAAGGACATTTTTGTATGCTAATGTGTTGACTTTTGTAACTCACTTAAGGATGGGGGTTGGTTGCCAGGGGAACGAAGGCTGAACCCAAGATAGGAATTTTCAGTTCCACCCCCTAATTTCCAGGGAAGGGAGTGAGGAGGTTGAATCCAACATCTACTGCCAATGATCTGATTAACTGGGCCTATTAATGAAGCTTCCTTAGGAAAAAAAACAAAAAAACGATGGGGTTCAGAGAGCTTCTGGGTTGGTGTGAACTGTGTGTGTGAACCGTGGAGATGTGGGGAGACTGGCTGGCACTCAGAGAGATCACGGAAGCTCATCTCCCTTTCCCCCTACCCTGCTGTATGCATCTCTCCCTTCTGGGCATTCTCGAGTTATATCTTCTTACAATAAGCCAGTAATCCGGTAAGTAAAATGTTTCTTTGAGTTCTGGGAGCTGCTCTAGCAAATTAATTGAACCCAAGGAGGGGGTCTTTGGAACCTCCAATTTATAATCAGTTGGTCAGAATCACAGGTGACAACGTGGACTTGTGAACTGTCCCCTGAGATTGGGGACAGAGGAGTAGTCTTATAGGACTGAACCCTTAACCTGTGGGACCCAATGCTATCTCCGGGTAGATAGTATGAGAATTGCATTGAGTTGTAGGACACTCTGCTGGTGTGTGAGAATTATTTGGTGGATATGCGGGGAAAGCCCCCTCCAGATGTTGGAAAAATTGGGTCCAAGAACCTAAATTATATACGTGACATACATTACATAAAAATTACCATTTTAATCATTTTAAGTGTACAATTCGGTGGCTCTAACTACTACATTCACAACATTGTGACACCATCATTTCTATCCATTTCCAGAACCTTTTCATCATCCCAAACAGAACCTCTGTACCCATTAAATAATAACTCAGCATTCCTTGTTTCCCCCAGCCCCTGGTAGCCTCTATTCTACTTTCTGTTTCTATGAATTTGACTACTCTAGATACTTCATATAAGTGGAATCATATAATATTTGTCCTTTTGTGTCTGGCTTATTGCGCTTAACACAATGTCTCAAGGTTCATTCATCCGTGTTGTAGGCTGTATCAGAATTTCCTTCCTCTTTAAGGCTACATGTGCCATATTTTCCTTATCTATTCCTTCATTGGTGGACATTTGTATTGTTCCCAACTTTCAGCTCTTGTGAATAATCTGCTATGAATGAGCTGGCTGTTTAAACTTGATGAATTGGCACCTGATCGAATGATTGTGCTTAAAGAGTGCTGAAAAATGAAATGATGGCACCTATTCTAGTGGTTGGCCATAGGGTTCAGCCTGTTCATCAGACTTCTCAAGAAAATAGAGCATGATTAGTTCATTGGTATTGCAGTAGATGTGAGCGTGGAGGAATGGTAACTCTGTTAGACAGCAAGATTAGAACTCAAAGAGATATTGACATGTTAGATTAACTGAATCAAGAAAGATGAAATGTCANCTCTCTCTCTCTCTCTCTCTCCTAGAAATAAATAAAACATTAAAAATAAAATTAAAAAAAAGAGTAAGCTTGGGGTACCTGGGTGGCTCAAGTCAGTTGAGCGACTGACCTTGGTTCAGGTCACGATCTTGAGGTTCCTGAGTTTGAGCCCCGCATCGGGCTCGCTGCTGTCCATGCGGAGCTGGCTTCAGATCCTCTCTATCCCTCTCTCTGCCCCTCCCTTGCTTGTGCTCTTTCAAAAATAAACAAATATTAAAAAATAAAAGAGTAAGCTTAATTCAAAGCCAGTAATATTAATTGCCCCCATCAACATTCAATAGATGTGAGACCACATTAATGGAAATACAATATCTAAGAAGTAGGTGATAGTCATATTTTACTCTCAGCTGCACCTAAGGGATTGGTGTTCATTTCTAAGTTAACTCTTAAAAAAATTTATGATTATAGTTGACACAATCTAAGTAACACTTTTAAGAATGCATAAGAGTGTAATATGAGCTTGAGTGTCACACATTTCATTACTTCACATTTCAGTTTTGTTACTCTCAGCTGTGACCTTGGACAAGTTACTTAAACACTCAATGTCTCAGTTTCCTCAATTGTAAAATATAAATAATAGTAATAGGGTTATTGTGAAGACTGTGAAGATTAGGGTTATTGTGAAGATTCAATGAAGTAGCATATAGTAAGTGCTCCATAAATATTAATTTTTTTAATGTGGTAGTCAAAACCAGAGTATATTCAAAGAAGAGCAACCACTTACTGGTTCATCCCACCAGTTCCACTCTCCCAGGAGGACTACTTGAACAAACTAGAGATGCTCGGCCTTGAGAAGACATAATGTGGGGGACAGGAAAGCTGTTTTCTTTTTTAAGATTCTCTTTTTTAAGTAATCTCTACACTCACTGTGGGGCTTAAACTCATGACCCCGAGATCGAGAGTCACATGCTCCACCGACTAAGCTGTCAGGCACCCCTTGAAAGCTGTTTTCAAGTATTTGCAAGACTGTTCTGTGGATGAGGCATTAGACTTTTTCTGAATGGCCTCATGGAGCAGACCCAGAACAAATGGGTGGAAGCTATAGGTTTTGGATTCATGTGAGTAATATGGAATTGGCTGACTTCCGAGACAGGGAGTTAACCTTGACTGCAGGTGTCCAGGCAGGGGCCAGACAAGGATTGGGCAAGTCTTGGAAAGAAGATTCTGCCATCACATGGTTGATTTGAGTAGATGACCTTTAATGCTCCTTAATCTAGACCGGAAGAGTCTATGATGATAGGGAAATGCTTTTCTCTTTCTTACCTGTGTGATTGTAGAGATATGTGCATCTCTCTGCCTCCAATTTCTTCATTAAACCACATTTGGACCTACACAGAATGAATCAAGGTCAAATGAAGCCTGATCTAGGAAGCTTCCATTGCTTATTTCTTAGCTATTTACCTTACAAGTGACTCTTGTGACCACATGACTCAAAGTCCCCAACCATGACCCCAACTCCTCTACACAATTACTGAGCAAAATGGTGGCCCAGGCTTCCTTGGATAACGAGGCTGAGGGAAGTCTGATGAACTTTTTAAGACATTTTTGAAATGTTCCTAAGTGCTTCTTAAAAGAAGTATCATTTGGGGGGAAAGAAGGTGTCAACTTAAAATTTCAACCACAGATTCAAGAGTGGCCTCTGAGGGTGACTGGCAGGTTTTGTAGAGTTTTCCCATTTTTATAGACTCGTGCTTAGGAATTCATAAGACTGTAAATCTTGTCGTGAGAAAACTTGAGCAGGGAAGTTTGACTTTTTAAGTGGC
>NW_027529518.1:1537513-1540041 GCF_008692635.1 Crocuta crocuta | reverse complement strand
TTGCTTTTTATTTGGCATTGGAATTAAGACATAAAACAGAATGAGCCTAAACAGAAAGTTTCATAGAAAAATGTATCATACTTTTTTTTTTATTACTTCTTAAAAGAATCAGGATGCTCTGGAGAACAAAGAAACTAGGTAAATCCAGCTAAACAAATGAGTGAATTGTGAACTAGACTATGTCATTTAGAGGGGACAACTAGACTTTATCCACAAAATATATAAATAGCCAGGCAATTTAAATGAATCTTTGACATAGATGAGACTCACATACAGGAAAAATGAGGTTGATAAGTACATTTTCAAGTTTCACGGTTGTCTTGGCCCTTTGAGAGAGTGTCTCACAAAACACAGAGAAAACTTGGAAATGTAAGTCAACAATATGGACTTTCATCCCATTTCTGGATGAGATGCCAGTGCAAGGTACCAATGATTCTGAAAGCAGAAAGAGTGTACAGAATTGCTTTCTGACCGATGAAGCAAAAATCTTAGTAGATTTTGTTTGAGGGATTTTTCCCTCTCACAGTAATTAGTTTCTTACAAAAAGACAATTCCTTTTCAACAGGCTGCTCAGGGAAAGGTTAAACAAAGGACGCATACCATTGCAAGTAGCAAAAACATTACAGTTCATGAACCAAATTGATATCTCTTATAAATCTATCTTCAAACAGCTACAGAGAATGCTATTGGCATTCGGTGAGTAACAAAATCGCAGCCTACAAAACCAAGTCAAAGCACACTAGAACCATTTTCCCCTTCTGTCTTTGAGGTTTGTGCCACAAAAATATATTGTGTCACCTGATGGGCTTGTGTGGTACTTCACTGTTTATAAAAATGTGTTTACACTCTTTCTCACCTGATCCTCACAACAATCCTATGAACAGACAATATTATCCAGATCTTACAGATGAGGAAACTGATATTTAAAGAATGTAAGTGATTTGCCCAAGGTCTTACAGTGAGAAAAGGCAGATCCAACACAAAATGGCTGCCTCTGTCCCAGAACTGTCGTTCTTTATCTCCTGAAGGACACATTCAGCCTGGTAGTGACAACTTATTGCTCCATTAGTAACAAAACCATTCTGATTAAAAGTCCAAAATGTAGAAAATTTCTTATGATGAATTCCTTTCCCATGGAAAGAATTATAGCAAGTGTTACAATTTTAAAATATTTTGACATTTTTGTTATGACTTCCCAGAATGTGTATCAATATGTCACATGCGAACAGATAAGTTATGTGATTGCCTCATCTGGGTACCTGAATTAAGCATTAAGGTCTATTTAGTTTCTTACTTGTGGAAGAAGCCATATATCCTAAATATATGACTTATGTCACTCAATAATATTAATTGCATTCAATAGTGATAATATCAATTAGATATTGAACATTTAAAGTATTGGGGTGCCTGGGTGGCTCAGTCGGTTAAGCATCCGACTTCGGCTCAAGTCATGATCTCACGGTTCGTGGATTCGAGACCCTCGTCGGGCTCTGTGCTGACAGCCAGCTCAGAGCCTGGAGCCTGTTTCGGATTCTGTGTCTCCCTCTCTCTCTGACCCTCCCCTGCTCACGCTCTCTCTCTCTCTCTCTCTCTTTATCTCAGAAATAAATAAAACATTAAAAAAAATTTTTTTAAGTGTGCTGGGCTCTCTATGTACATTTCCTCATAGAATCCTTTGTGAGGTATGTTACTCGGATGTCCCTCTGAGTAACATAACTATTACTCTCCTTTTACAGATCAGTTATTCAAGTTTTGTGGAGATTAAATAACTACACTGAGACCACACAACTAATAAGTGGAAAATCTGGGATTTAAACACAGACTATCTGACTTCAAAACTCATTTCTATTAACCAATATGCCACATTGCTTCTAAAATAAAAGGAGCATAAAACCATAAGTGATTTAAAAAATGAATGGAGATAAAAAGTTTTTAAAAAAAAGCAGGAGCACTTAGTCAAATTGCTGGTTATTTTGAAAAATTTAGGGATCATTTCTTAATCAGTTTTACAGAACTCTCTTTGTTTCTGTCTCTCTCTCTGTCTCCATATAAATACTTTCTAGTAGAAAAAAATACATCTATGCATATATATAATAAATATAGATATAGATCCATATACATCTATATTTAATACTTTGTAGTCCACATTCATTTAGTTTTTTCTTAACATTGGAGAAATTGTGGATGCACGCTGGTAATTCCAAATCCAGTCCAACTCAACAAGATACTTCCTGCTTTGATCCATTTTTATCATTTTATCTCCCTTCTTCCAGTGAGGGGCCTGGTTTCTGACAACAAAACTCATTTACTCTAATACATAGAAAATAGCTTCAGGGTTGCTGCACACATACGACTACATAAAACAAACTTAAAAGGGTTGAAGATTTGTATGCAGTATTTTTTTTTTATCCCTAGTCTGAGGCTATATAGACCAAGAACTGTGTTCCAAAGTTTCTTGGATTAGTTATTTTCAATGTGGTTCTGTTACTCATTTGATCCATATTTGGGGTCATTTGTTTCTTATTGTA
>NW_027529518.1:1533176-1537428 GCF_008692635.1 Crocuta crocuta | reverse complement strand
CGGGTTCCCCCTCCCGTTCTGTTGATTAAATTTTATCTTTGAAAATGTAGAACCGGCATGATTTCAGAAGTCCAAACTCTGCAAAAATGCATACTCAGAGAACTCTGACTTCCTGCCCTATCTCTTCCAATCTATTCCCCCCTCCCTGAAAAAGAATCATAGACATGGCAATGATGGTCTTCTTAGGGAGTCCAGTAATGGAAAAAAGTGGGGGGGAGGTTCAGAAACATCGCACTAATGTGTTCACCTCGATACTTCTGTTATATTGAGAATGTTAAATCAATTGAATCTTATAATATGTAACCCTTGACATTGGATTTTTTTCACTCAACACAATGCCCTTGGGATCCATCCAAGTTGTGTATATGAAAGGTTCTTTCCTTTATATCGTTGAGTAGTATTCCATGGTATGAATATGCCACAGTTTGAATATACCACGCACCCACTGAAGGTTTTCTGGCATGTTTCCAGCTTTTAGAGGTTGTGAATGAAGCCTTTATACACATTCCCATATGAGTTTTCATGTGAACATAAATTTTCATTTATCTGGATAAATGCCAGGAGAGAATTGCTGGATGGCATACAAGTGTCTATTTAATTTTATAAAAGACTGACAGACTATGCTCCATGATGTCTGTACCATCTTAGATTGCTGCCAGCAATGTTTGAAGATCTGGGTTTTCTGCAACCTTACCAGCATTTGCTATCAGTATTTTTCATTTTAGTCATTCCGATAAGGGTATAATATCCCATTGTGGCGTCAGTTTGCGTTCCCCTAAGGGCCAGTGATGTTGAACATCTTTTCATGTGCTTATTTGCTTCTTCGGAGTTTTCAGCACACAGATCTTGTACAAGTTTTGTTACAATTATCCTCATTATATCATTTTGTTTGATGATGATAGGTGGTATTATGTTTTTAATTCTGGTTCCCATTTGTTCATTGCCGGTATACAAAAATGCAATTGATATTTGTATGTTTTTCTTGTGTCCAGTGACCTCTGACCTTGCTGAATTCACTTTTTCCCAGTGCTTCCTGGTAGATTCCTGGGATTGTATACTTGACAATATAATATCTGGAAACAGAGTTTTATTTCCTCCTATCTAACCCATATGTCTTTTATTTCCTTTTCTTGCCTTTTTTGTATTGTTGAGGATTTCCAGCACTATGATGAATAAGAATGGGGAGAGGAGACGTCCTTGCTTGTTCTCAGGGGAAAAGAGTCAGTATTTTACCAGTAAGTACGTTAGCCATAGGTGTTTTGTAGACAATTTTTATTAAGTTGAGAAAGTTCACCTCCAGTATTAGCTGGGTGACAGTTTTTATCGTGAATGTTATGGACTGAATGTTTGTGTCCCTCCAGAATTCATATGCTGAGGTCCTAATCCCTGATGTGAGGATATTTGGAAGTGGGACCTTTGAATGGTCATTAGAGTTAGATCAAGTGATGAGAATGTGGCCCTCACGATAGGATAACACCTTTATAAAAGAAGAGGAGACACGAAATCTCTCTTTCCACCATCTGAGGATACAGGGATACTACTTCCTGCAAGCCAGGAAGAAATTCCTTACTGGGCACCTCATCTGCCGGCACCTTGATCTTGGACTTTCAAGCCTCGTGAACCATGAGAAGTAAATTTCTGTTGTTTAAGCGATCCAATTTATGGTATTTTGTTACAGAAGCCTGAGCTAAGACAACGAATGAGTTTAGAATTTTGTCAAATGCTTTGTCTGAATCAGTTGATATACTGATGGGGTATTTTTCTTTTGCTGGTTGCTGAAATAACTTTGTAGCCCACGTCAGAGCCACTCCTACGTTGGGGTGCTGCATCAGCAAACGGAAACTCAGATAACTTTTGTGTCTTTGTAAATATACTGTTTGACCAGAAACACAACTGTCAGCCACTCCTCAAATGCCAAGCCAAGTCTGGGCCGTCCTCACTCCCAGCAAGGTTGACTATGTGGCTCAAGCCAATTAGATATTTTCTATTTGTCTCTTCCTTGTTCTCTAATCTTTATCGCTTCATAAGGTGTGAAATAAACTTTTTTTAATATCATCTAAATTATCTTCTTTAATCCTTTTTTAACAGTGTTAACACGGCGCATCACATTTTGTGTGTAAGTTCATGCAAGAACTACTACTCATCTGTAGTTTTCTTTTTTCATCCTGTCTTTGCCTAATCTTGGTTTCAAGGCAATACTGGCCTCATAAAATAAGTTGGGAAATGGTCCCTCTTCTATTTTCTGGGATGAAATTGTGTAAAATTGATGTTACTTCTTCTTTAAATGCTTTGTGGAATTCTCCAGGACTGGAGATTTCTTTTATGGGAGTTTTAAAATGGCAAATTCCTGTTATTTAACAGTTTCAGAACTATTACCTTTCTTCATGGATGAGTTTGGGCCTTTTATAGGTTTTGAAGAGTTGATACATTTCATTTACATTGTCAAATTTCTTTTTTTTTTTTTTAATGTTTTATTCATTTCTAGGAGAGAGAGAGAGAGAGAGAGCGTGAGCAGGGGAGGGTCAGAGAGAGAGGGAGACACAGACCGAAACAGGCTCCAGGCTCTGAGCTGGCAGTCAGCACAGAGCCCGACGCGGGGCTGGAACCCACGAACCGCGAGATCATGACCTAAGCGAAAGTCGGACGCTTAACCGACTAAGCCACCCAGGCGCCCCCTAAGTTGAACTCTTAACTGACTGAGCCACCCAGGTGCCCCTACATTGTCAAATTTCTGTACAAAGAGTTATTCATAGTAATCCATTCTTATCCTAATAATATACAGAGAATGTACGGCTCACCTCTCTTTCATTTCCAGTATCTCTCTGTTTTGTTTGCCAGCCTGTCAAGAGGTTTATCAATTTTACTGCTCTTTTCAGAGAACTAGCTTCTTGACTCATTAATTTTCTCTGTTCAGTTTCATTGATTTCTGCTCTTATCTTTATTGTTTCCTTCTTACGCTTGCTTTGGGCTTATGCTGCTCTTCTTTTTTCAAGGTTCTTGAGTGAGGGCTTGATTACTGTTTTGAGATTTCTGCTTTTCTGAGCATTTAGTGCTATAAATTTCCCTCCCAGCACTGCCTTAGCCTCACCCTACTAATTTTAGTAAGTCATATTTCATTTTCATTCAGTTCAGTGTAGTTTTGGTGTCCTTTGAGATTTCCTCTTTAAGCCATTAGATTATTTAGATGCATGCTGTCTCATTGCCAAGTGTTTGGAGGCTTTACTGGAAGTTCTGTTATGGATTTCCAGTATGGTTCCATTATGGTCAGAGAGCAATCTCTGTATGATTTAAATTCATTTCGTTTTTTTAAATGTTTATTTATTTTGGAAAGACAGAGAGAGAGAGAGAATCTGAAACAGGCTCCAGACTCTGAGCTGTCAGCACAGAGCCATAACATGGGGCTCAAACTCACCAGCCATGAAAATCATGACCTGAGCTGAAGTCAAACTCTTAACTGACTGAGCCACCCAGGTGCCCCTAAATTCATTTTATTTTTTGAGGTTTGTTTTACCACCCAGGATATGGTCTACTTTGGTCAGAATGCCACGAGCTCTTGGAAAGAATTATACTCTGCTATAGCTGCGTGCGGTGTCAGAACCAGTTGGTTAATGGTTGTTAATGGCTAACCAGTTTTCTGTGGCTGCTGTGACAAATCACCACAGACTTAGGTGGCTTGAAACAACACAAATTTATTATCTTATGATTCTATGGTCCAGAAGTCTGAAATGAGTCTCCCCGGATAAAAAAACAATGTGGTACCAGGGCAACATTTATTACTGAGGGCTCTAGGAGAGCATCCATCACCTTACCTGTTGCTGCTTCAAGAGGCTGCGCACATTCCTTATCTCATGGCCCTCTACTTCCATCTTTGAAGCCAGCAGTGGATTGGAATCTTTTCACTTTACATCACCCTTCTGACTCCCTCTTCCACAGATAAGGACCATTGTAATCACATTTAACCAATCTTTTTAAGATTACGTATTTATTTTTTTTGGGGGGGGGAGATAGAACCCCATGCAGGCTCCACCTTCAGCACAGAGCCTAAGGTGGAGCTCGATCCCACCACCATGAGATCACAACCTGAGCTGAAATCAAGAGTCAGACACTTAACCAATTGAGCTACCTAGGCACCCCCATTTCACCTCTTTAGATAATCTGGAATTATCTCCTTATTTTAAAATCAACTGATAAGCAAACTTAATTCCATTGGTTACTTCAATTTCCACATAATGTAACATATTCCCAGGTCCTG
>NW_027529518.1:1531850-1532838 GCF_008692635.1 Crocuta crocuta | reverse complement strand
ATTCTTCCTACCATTCTGTAATGTAATACAACATATTCAGAGGTTCCGAGGATTAAAACATGAATATTTTTAGGAGCTATTCTGCCCCCACAATGGTGTTTTCCAGTTTTCCCATATCTGTATTGATTTTCTGTCTGTTAGTCCTCTCAAACAGCATTATTAAAGTCCTCAACTGTATTGTGGATTTGTCTGTTTCTCTGTTTAGTTCTATCAGCTTTTGCTTCATGTATTTTGAAGCTCCCTGGATTGGTGTATACATTTAGGATGACTATATCTTCTTGGTTGACTGAACCTTTTCTCATTATGCAATGTCCCTCTTTATCCCTGGTAATATTTTCTCTGGAGTCTACTTTATTTGATGTTAATAAAGGCAGTCCTATTTTCTTTTGATTAATGTTTGCATGCTATATCTTTTCATCCTTTTACTTTTAATCTTGCTATTTAATTATATATATATTTAAATTTATCTTGAGAGAGAGAACATGCATGCAAGCAAGAGAGGGGCATAGAGAGAGAGGGAGAGAGCAAATCCCAAGCAGGCTCCGCACTCTCAACACAGAGCCTGACACCGGGGCTCAAACTCACGAACCATGAGATCATGACCTGAGCAAAAATCGAGAGTGAGTTGCTTAACTGACAAAGCCAACCAGACGCTCCTCTTTTTAATTATATTTGAAGTGAGTTTTTGTAGGCAGCATAGAAATGAGCAACATTCATTTAACCACTCTGCCAATCTCTGTTTTTCAACAGATATACTGACAATTGCAATTAACAAAATATTGATATAATAGTGCTTAAGTTTTCCATGTTGTTGATTATTTTTGTACTCATTCTCCTTTTTGCTGAGGTAAAACTCATATAACTTAAAATTAACAGTTTTAAACTGTGCAATTCAGTGGCATTTAGTATATTCACAATGTTGTGCCACCATCACCTCTCATTTCAAAATATTTCCTCATCACAAAAAGAAACCTGTACCGAATAAGCA
>NW_027529518.1:1529554-1531760 GCF_008692635.1 Crocuta crocuta | reverse complement strand
GCAGCCATTCCCCTTTCCTTCTTCTCCCCAGACCCTGAAAAACACTAACTTACTTCCTGCTTCTGTGGATTTGTCTATTCTGGGTATTTGACATGGATGGAATCATACAATATATAACCTTTAACGTCTGTCTTCTTTCACTTGGCATAATGGTTTTGAGGTTCATCCACATTGCAGCACGTATCACTGCTTCATTCCTTCTTGTAGCTTAATAATATTCTGTTATATGGATGTACTGCATGTTACTTATTCATTCATGATTTTATGGATGTGAGTTATTTCAAGCTTCTGGCAATTGTGAATAGCGCCGCTATGAACGTTTGTAAGTATTTATTTGAATACCTGTGATACTGTGATTTATAAGAAATAAATGTAGGGGTGCCTGGGTGGCTCAGTTGGTTAAGCTTCAGACTCTTGAAATCAGCTCATGTCATGATCCCAGGGTCGTAGGATCAAGCCCCACTGAGTGTGGAGCCTGCTTGGGATTCTCTCTCTCCCTCTGCCCTTCTCCCCTGCTCACATGCTCTGTCTCTTTCAAAATAAACAAACTTTAAAAAAGTTCTTTCTTGCTCAGTCAGTTAAGTATCCAACTCTTGGTTTCGGGTCAGATCATGATCCCACGGTTTGTGAGATCGAGCCTTGCACCAGACTCTATACTGACAGCTCAGCTTGGAGCCTGCTTAGGATTCTCTCTCTCTCTGTCTTTCTCTGCCTTTCCTCTACTCATGCTCTCTAAACAAACAAACGAACAAACACAGGGCGCCTGGGTAGTTCAGTCAGTTAAGTGTCTGACTTCGGCTCAAGGTATGATCTCACAGTTTGTGAGTTCGAGCCCTGCATTGGGCTTTGTGCTGATGCCCAGAGCCTGGAGCCTGCTTTGGATTCTGTGTGTGTGTCTCTCTCCCTGCCCCTCCCCTGCTCACACTCTGTTTCTGTCTCTAGAAAAAAATAAATACTAAAAAAGTTTTTAAATAAATAAACACATAAACTTTAAAAATATTTTTAAAAAATAAAAATAAAAGTTCTCTCTTTAAAAAAAAAGAAATAAATGTGTTTGATTACTCAGATGACCAAAATATATTTTTCATATATATTTGGTCTTTGTCCACCATTCCTAGCTCACAAAGCCTTTGGAATTTCCTGCGCAACGGGAACATTTCTTTGTTATAATATTTGGTCTCTTGCTCTCAGTTCTTGAAATTGGTTCAGAGCCATAAAGGTAAAATGAATATCTTGTTAATTCATTTTAAGTCCCTTTCCACCACGACTGGGTTTATATTAATGAGGTGACTTTTAGAAAGCACATAAGGATGGGGGCTGGTTGCCAGGGGAACCAACCTTTGAATAGAGGGTTGAAACTTTCAGTCCCTACCCCCCTGATTTCCAGAAGGAGGTTGAGCCAATCACCAACAGCCCATGATTTAATCAACTGTATCTATGTAATGAAGCCTCTATGAAAACCCAAAATGTTGGGGTTCTGAGAGCTTCCAGGTTGGGGAACTAGAATGCTTCTGTGTGCCCCCCTGCCTGGCCCTAAACTCCACAAGGCCAGAAACTCCTCTGTTTGGACCCTTGCCCTAGGTATCACTTCATCTGGCTGTTGCTTCATATCCTTTGTAATAAACCAGTAATCTAGTGAATAAATGGCTTTCCTGAGTTCTGTGAGCCACTGTAACAAATTAACTGAACCCAAGAAGGGGATGTGGGAACCTTTGATTTATAGCCGGTTGGTCAGAAGCACAGGTGACAACCTGGACTTGTGAATGGCATCTGACGTGGGAGCAGGCTTGTGGGACTGAGCCCTCACCCTGTGGGATCTGATGCTGTCTCTGGGTAGATAGTGTTGGAACAGAATTGGATGGTAGGACAGCCGGGAGGTGTCTGAGAATTGCTTTGTGGCGTGTGCAGTAAAAGGTAGAAGTATAAAGCCAAAGGTATGAAGTTAGGTTATAGATTGGGGATCTCACTTTTCTTTAAATGGAAGCAGTGACCACTAGAAATTTGTCTGAGCACAGCTTTCACAGCATGTCATAGATTTTGTCATGTCGTGCTTTTGTTTTCATTCATTCAACTTCTTTTTTATTGAGATATAATTGATCTACAACATTATATTACGTTCATGTGTACAACATAATGAGTTGATATTTGTTTATATTTCAAATTGATCACCGCAATAAGTCTAGTTACTATCCACCACCGTGCACAG
>NW_027529518.1:1519298-1529465 GCF_008692635.1 Crocuta crocuta | reverse complement strand
CACCACCGTGCACAGTTACAATTGATTTTCCTTGTGATGAGAACTTTTAAGATTTACTCTCTTGGCTACTTTCAAATATAAAACACAGTATTGTAAACTATAGTCACTGTGCTGTTCATGGTATCCCCATAACTATTCATTTTATAGATGGAAGTTTGTACCTTTTGATTCCCTTTACCCATTTCACCTACCCCCCCCACCTCCATCAATCACCAGTTTGTTCTCTGTATCTTTGAATTTAGTTTTCTTTCTTAGATTCCACATATAAGTGAGATCATATGATATTTGTATATTTTTGACTTACTTCACTTAGCATAATGCCCTCAAGGTCCATCTGTGTTGCAAATGGCAAGATGTCTTTCTTTTTTATGGGTGAATAATATTCCTGTGTGTGTGTATGTGGGTGGGTGGGTGGGTGTGTGTANTATACCACATCTTCTTTTTCCATTTATCTGCTAAATGGACACTTGGGTCGCTTCCCTGTCTTGGCTATTGTAAATAACACTGCAGTAAACATGCATATATCTTTGTGAATAAGTGTTTTCTTTCCTTCAGATAACTACCCCGAACTGGAATTACTGGAATTACTGGATCATGTGGTAGGTCTCTTATTAATTTTTTGAGGTGCCTCCATACTGGTTTCCATAGTGGCTGCACCAATTTACATTCCCACCCACAGTGCACAAGGGTTCTGCTGTCTCCACATCTTTGCCAGCACTTGTTTATGTATTTTTAAAAATCTTTTGATAATAGCCATTCTAACAGGTGTGAGGTGACATCTCATTGTGGTTTTGATTTGCATTTCCTTGATGATGAGTGATGTTGAGCACCTTCTCATGTTCCTGTTGGCCATCTGGATGCCTTCTTTGGAAAAATGTCCATTCAGATCCTCTGCCCGTTTTGTTTGTTTGTTTGTTTGTTTCAATGTAAGCTCTACACCCAATGTGAGACTTGAGCTCACGACCCCAAGATCAAGAGTTGCACGCTCTACCGATTAAGCCATCCCCGTGACCTTACTCTGCCCATTTTAAAATTGGATTGTTTGGGGGTTTTTTTGTTATTTTTTGTTATTTTTGTATTTTTGTTATTATGTGTTTTGGATATTAACCCTTTATCAGATACATGATTCCTTGTTGGCTAGTACCTGGCCCTGGAGTGATTAGGAAGGTGGATAGTGAGTGACCTGGAATGTCAGGTGCAGATAAAGGTCATTTCCAGTACGGGTTCTGCATTTATTGTTTTGCACATGAAAGGTGCCTTGCCACGCAGCTGTGTACAATTTCTAGGATTTAGCTAGCCCTAAGTGGGCAGTCAGTCCAGTGTCCGCAAGGCCTCAGAGGTCAAAACATCGAGATACAGAAAAATTCTAAAAACATGGTTGGGGCACCTGGGTGGCTCAGTCGGTCAAGCATCCGGCTCTTGATTATGGCTCAGGTCATGATCTCACGGTTCATGAGTTGGAGCCTCCCTTTGTGCTGACAGCACACAGCCTGCTTAGGATTCTTTGTCTGTCCTTCCCCAGCTGGTGCACGCACGAGCTCTCTCTCTCTCTCTCTCTCTTTCTCTCTCTCAATAAATAGATAAACTTAAACAAACATGGTTATATAGGTATTCACGCAAGGATAACCAAATAAGCCAGTGGAACAAAATAGAGAATCCAGAAACAGACCTATACATGTTCAGCCTCCTGATGTTTTACAAAGGCACAATTTAATTGAGTGGGGGAAATAATGGCCTTTTCAGTAAATAGTACCTTATTTGGAATCCACATGTAAAAATGTGAATTTGGACTCTTACTTCACACAACACACATTTGCTTCAGATCTATTATAGAGCTAACTGTAACAGGTAAAATGATAAAACTTCTCTAAGGTAAAATAGGAAACTATCTTCATTAACTTGGGGGAGGCAAATATTTCTTGAACATGAAATAAAAAGCAATAACCAAAAAAAAAAAAAAGATTAACAAGTGGGTCTTAATTAAAACGAAGAACTTCTAGGGGCATCTGGGTGGCTCAGTCGTTTAAGCGTCCAGCTTCAGCTCAGGCGAGGATCTCACCATTTGTGGGTTTGAGCCCCGCGTCAGGCTCTGTGCTGATAGCTCAGAGCCTGGAGCCTGGTTCAGATTCTGTGTCTCCCTCTCTCTCTGCCCCTCTCGCGCTCGTGCTCTGTCTCTGTCTCTCAAAAATAAGCATTAAAAAAAATAGGACTAATAACACCTACCTCATGGGGCTCCGTATCAAATGCCTGGCGCCTAGTCCTTACTATTATTACCACCGTTAGGTACAGAGGCTTCAGCAAGCGGTATGGAGATAGCTGTTCTTCAGAGGTAGCTGGAAGAAAGTGGCTGTGGGTGTGTCTGCCACAACCTAATCCCTCCTTTCTCGAATACTTCCTATGTTGATAGTTTTATGCCAGCCAGCATGGAAATCCTCTGACCTCAAGGCTTAGAACCCACTTTTGGCGGAAACAAGAGGCACCCAAAAAGGCTTGATAGGAAACGGGCCCAGAAGTGCACTAGAACGGAGGAATGAATTTAAGTTACATCCCACTGGTAGCGGTGGGGCCTGGGACCAAATCCTGACACGGAGTAGACAATAAAAAGCCACGCAGGGTTCCAAGCCCAGGTGAGAAATGTAGATAGAGAAATGTAGGAAGAGTCTGCAGCAAGACAGGAATTTGAATCTGCAATCGAGACTGTTTGGTTATTCCAGGAATTCCCTGGGTAATGGCCAGGAGTAGGCACTACTTTCCAAGTGTCATGCTGTTCAGGTTGGAGTTTATGGACCTTTTTAAAAAAATTTATTGGGGCGGGGAGAGAGAGAGGGAGGGAGAGAGAGAGACTCCCAAGCAGGCTCCACATTGTCAGTGTGGAGCCCAATGTGGGGCTCGATCCCANGGCAAACAATCCACTTCCAAGCTTAACCCACATGCTGCCCTTATTTATTGACTGCTACCGTGCTGACTCTTCAACCTCAGATGATTTCCGGTCCCATGATGAACCTGTTACGGGCATCAGTCCATCTATTGGGAGATACATGCTGTAGTCCCTCTGTGCATCCACAAGGGGCAACAGAGAGCAGTGTTAGCTTAGCCCCAACAAACCCAACCTTTGAGGGTTCTTTAAGGAGCTAGGCACACTCCATGTCAGTATGAAGATTTCATTCAGTAATTGGGGTTAAGGGGAGGTCAGTAGCTTGGAGGAGCAAGTAAAGAGATTGAGAACAGAAAGACTCACCTTCTTTTATAGCCTAACTCTCACTCTTGCCTGGCTTTTTTCCTGCACTGCTAGGTGCCACGCTCTTGGGAACAAAGATGATTTGTGTTCGTAAAAGCTCCCATCATACCGCTGTCCAACTGCTTTCTGGCATCTGACTTCTTATTTAAGTGACGGTGGACCGAATTTCTTAGTGGCTGGATCACAATATCAAGCACTTATTTATGCTTTTGTACCCCCCATGAAAAATAAACAAGAAAAACACATCGTTCATTCATTCGTTCGTTTAGTACACATTTGTTCAGAATCTTCTGCTGTAGAGTTCCTTCAGACGGCAGGATGACAGTGTGCGGTAATTGTTACTGAATTGGCAGGAAGCCCAGCAGCGTTAACAACAAAGTGAAGGGAGAACTTTTCACTGGCAAACTAGCTGGCAAAATCGCTACACACGAACCTAAGTATTTATATTCTCCCATTTCATTGTAAATTCTCCTGCCATAATCATAAATCTATGGGATTTCAATTACAAACCAGAGCATGCCACTTAATTGACGCAGCATTAATCCTCTTTCATAGGCCAGCAACATGTATAACTGAGGTTTAGCTTCTCATCAAAGACAGGACAAGCTCATTGGAATGCATATAGCCCAGCTGGAGAGGAAAACCTTGTAGAACAACCTGTACATCTAACTTTTGGATGAAACACGAAACAGAAAACATCGTTGTACTTTTAACAGAAGTTGTTGGGGAAAGCAAAATGTATTACACACATTTCTGGAGAAATTACTAGAGTAACTGTTAGAGGAGTGTTATTAAAACTTGTCCCACAGGGTCCTGGAGCACAGCCATTCCCAATTAGATGTTGGCTTTATCAGGAACCCACCCCTTCCCTTCACAGAGAAAATAATTGGCACCTTAGGAGAATCTGTGACAACATTGGCAATTTCATTTACTTGTAGTGGTAGTTTTTTCCCCTCCTCTTAATCTCCGCCCCCACCGAGATATAATGCACATGCCATTTTAAAGTGTACAATTCAGTGGATTTTAGGATATTCACAAAGGTGTGCAACCAGGATCTACGTTCCGTCTCTCTGAGTTTACCTATCCTGGACATTTCAAATAAATGGAACTATCAGTATGCAGCCTTCTGTGCCTGGCTTCTTTTTTAAATTGAACTATATTTAACATGTAACGTTATATTAGTTTCAGGTATACAGCATACTGATTTGATAATTCTATACATTATTCAGTGGTCACTGCGGTGAGTGTAGCCCCCACCTGCACCATTGTGCCTGACTTCTGTGACTCAACATGTTTTCCGGGTTCATTGATGTGGCACATATCAGTATTTCGCTCCCTTTATGGCAGAGTAATACTCCATTGTGTGACTATACCACATTTTGTTTATCGATTTATTACTGGACACTTGGATTGGTGGCACATTTGAGCCATTATACGTAATGCTGCTATGAACATTCACATACAAGCTTTTGTGGAAATGCATGTTTTCATTTTTTTTGGGTGTGCACCTTGAAGCAGAATTGCTGGCTCATGTGGTAACTCTATGTTTAACTTTTTGAGGAATTGTCAAGCTGTTTTCCAAATGAACTCTACCATCTTGCATAGCCATATCCTCACCAACATTTGATATTGTGCACCTTTTTGATGATAGCCATCATGGTGGATGTGAGGTAGAATCTCATTGTGACTGGATTTGCATTTCCCTAATGACTAATGCCATTTTCATGCACTTCCTGGCCATTCGTATGTCTTTGGAGAAATGTCTGTTCAAGTCCTTTGCCCAGTTTTAATTAGATTGACTTTTTGTTGCTAAATTGGAAGAGTTCTTTGTATACACTCTTAGCAGCTATAGGATTTGCAAAATTTTTCTCCCGTTATGTGAATTGTCTTTTCAATTTCTGTATTTTAAAGACTTTATTTTATTTTTTTAAAGTTTACTTATTTATTTTGTGAGAGTGTGCATGAGTGGGGAAGGGGTAGAGAGAGAGGGAGAGAAAGAATCCTTCATACTCATGAACTATGAGATCATGACCTGAGCTGAAACCAAGGGTTAGAGGCTTAACTGACTGAGACGCCCAGGAACCCCAAGATTTTATTTTTAAGTAATCTTTATGGCCAACATGGGGTTCAAACTTACAACCCCAAGATCAAGAGTCTCATGCTCCACCGACTGAGCCAGCCAGACACCCCTTAAATTTCCTCATAAGGTCCTTTGATGCACAAAAATGTTTAATTTTGATGAAATCCAATTTGCCTGTTTTTTCTTTTGTTTCATGTGGTTTTGGTGTCATATCTAAGAATCTGCTGCAAATTCAAGGTCATGAAGATTTCTCTTATATTTTCTCCTAAGAGTTTTATAGTTATAAATCTTACATTTAGCTCTTTGGTACATTTTGAGTTAAAATTTTTTTAGTTAAAAATTTTACATATGAAAATTTTACATAGTGTGAAGTAGGGGCCCAACTTTATTTTTTTTTTTTTTGCTTGTGAATATCCGGTTGTCCAAGCCTCATTTGTTGAAAAGAGTATTTTTTCTTCATTGAGTGGTCTTCACACCCTCCTCAAAAACCGATTGACCATACATGTGTAGGTTGATTTCTGGACTCAGTTCTTTTCTATGATCTATACATTTACCCTTATGCCAGTACCCACTGTTTTGATTAATATACCTTTGTAGTACGTTTTGAAGTTGGGAAATGTATGTCTCCAACTTCGTTCTTTTTCAAGATTGTTTGGTTATTCTGGGTCCTTGGCATTTTCATACTAACTTTAGGATGAACTTGTCCATTTCTGTAGAGAAGGCAGCAGGGATTTTGAATGGGATTGCATACTTTCTGATGATCAATATGGTGTGGGTAGTATTTTCATCTTAATGCTATTAAGTTTTCCAATCCTTGGAATATAGGATGTCTTTCCACTTATGTAGTTCTCTAATTTCTCTCAACAGTATCTTGTAATTTTCAGTGCTACATGCTTGGACCTCCTTGGTCAAATTTATCCCTAAGTATTTAAATCTTTTTGATGTTCTTGTAAACAGAATTGTTTTCTTTTTCTTCTCTTCTCTCTCTCTCTCTTTTTTTTCTAGAGAGAGAAAAGCAGGGCTCACCTGATGCAGGGCTCGAGCTTACCCCATGTGGGGCTCAGACTCACAAACTGAGATCATGACCTGAGCCGAAGTCAGATGCTTAACTGGCTGAGCCACCCAGGCACCCTGGAATTGTTTTCTTAATTTCACTTTCATATTGTTCATTGCTGGTATAAAAAAAAAATCATTGATTTTCGCGTGTTGATATTATTTCCCCCAACCTTCCTGCACTGGTTTACTGTCTCTAATAGGTTATTTTGTGAATTCCTTATAAATTTCTACATGCAAACACTAGTCCCATGCAACTAGAAATAGTTTTATTTCTTCCTTTCCAATCTGGATGCCTTTTCTTTGTTTTCCTTGCTTAATTCTCCATGATAGAAGCTTCAATACAATGTGGAATAAAAGCACCACAGCCAACATCCATGTTTTGTTTCTCATCTTAGGGAAAAAGCTTCATCTTTTACCATTACTTATGATGCTGGCAGTGGATTTTTCATAGATATTTTTTATCAGGTTGAAAACATTCTTTTATTACTGGAGTTGAGTGGCTTTTTTTCATCATGAAAGGGTGTTAGGTTTTGTCAAATGTTTTTCTGCATCTATGAGATGATTATATTGTTTTGTCTTTTATCCTAATAATATGCTATATTACATTCATTGATTTTTGTGTATCGAACAAAACTCCTATTTCTGAGATAAATCCTATCTGGTCATGGGGTGTAAACCTTTTTATATGTTGTGGGATTTGGTTTGCTAGTCTTTTGTTGAGGATTTTGTGTCTATATTTATAAAGGACATTGGTGTGTAGTCTTACTTTCTTGTGATGTCTTTCTTTGGTTTTAGCATCAGGGTAATATTTGCCTTTTAGAATGAGGGGAGAAGTGTTCTGTCCTTTTTTATTTTTTGAAAGAGTTTATGAAGGATTGTTGTCAATTCTTTTTTATTTTTATTTATTCTGAGAGAGAGAGTAGGGGAGGGACAGAGAGAGAGGGAGAGAGAATCCCAATAGGCTCTACACTGTCAGTGCAGAGATCNAGCTAGGTGTCCCCTCATTCTTGAATTTAGAAATTTGAGTCCTCTTTATTTCTTAGTCTAGCTAAAGATTTCTTAATTTTGTCAATCTTTTCAAAGAGCTAACTTATAGGTTTGTTGATTTTGTTTATAATTTTCCTATTATCTATTTCATTGGTTTCCTCTCTAATCCTTACTTTCTACTTCCTTCTTGAAAAGGTTTAGCTTGTTCGGATTTAGTTTGCTTATCTTTTTCCTAGTTACTTAACATGGAAGAGTGTGTTATTGACTTGAGATATTTCTTTTTTAATATTGGTACACCTAGAAAAGAAAGTATTTGGAATGTTTTGTTGAAATTTAAGAACACTGGGGTGCGTGGGTGGCTCAGTCTGTTAAGTATCCAGCTTCAGCTCAGGTCACGATCTCATGGTCCATGAGTTCAAGCCCCGCATCAGGCTCTGTGCTGACAGCTCAGAACCTGGAAACTGCTTCAGGTTCTGTGTCCTTCCTTTCCCTCTGCCCCTTCCGCGTTTGCACTCTGTCTCACTCTGTGTCTCAAAAATAAATAAATGTGGCGGTGCCTGGGTGGCTTAGTCGGTTAAGCGTCCGACTTTCGCTTAGGTCATGATATCGCGGTTCGTGGGTTCGAGCCCCGCATCGGGCTCTGTGCTGACAGCTCAGAGCCTGGAGCCTGTTTCCAATTCTGTGTCTCCCTCTCTCTCTGACCCTCCCCTGCTCATGCTGTCTCTCTCTCTCTCTCTCTCTCCTAAAAATAAATAAAAACATTAAAAAAAAATAAATGTGAAAAAACTTTTGATAAAAACGATTGGTATTTATAGGCATAAATTCCTGCTAAGCATTGCTAGATAGGCATCTCATAAAGTTTGTATGTTGTGCTTTAGTTGTCATTCATCTGGAAGTATTTTCTAATTTCCATTGTGTTTTCTTCCTTGAGCCATTGATAATCTAGTAGTGTGTTATTTGATGTTCATGTATTTATGAATGTCCTCAACTTCCTTCTGTTATTGATTTCTGTTTCCATTCCATTGAGAGTAGAAAACATACTTTATATGATATAAATTCTTCCAAGGTTGTAGAGACTGTTTTATAGTTTAACATGTGATCCATTCTGGACAACGTTCCATGTGAGCTTGAGAAGAATGTGTACCCTGTAATTGTTGGGTGGGGTGTTCCGTAGATTTTTGTTTGTTTGCCTACTTGGTTTATGGCGTTGTTCAAGGCCTCTTTCCTTGTTGATATTCTGTTTACTTTTTCTTTCCATTATTGAAGTTGGACATTGAAGTCTCCAACTATTATTGTTGGATCATCTATTTCTCCCTTTAATTCTGTCAGGTTTTGCCTAATGTATGTTGGGGCTCTGCTGTTAGTTGACCACGTGCTTATACTTGATACACCTTCTTTAAGATCGACTCTTTTCTTAATTTTTCACTTAAAGTCTATTTTGTTTGAGGGCACTTGGGTGGCTCACTTGGTTAAGCATCCAACTCTTGATTTCGGCTCAGGTCATGATCCTATGGTCATGGGATTGAGCACCGCATCAGGCTCTATGCTGACAGTATGAAGCCTGCTTGGGATTCTCTCTCTGCCTCCCTTTCTGCCCCTCCCCAAGTCTTTTTCTCTCAAAAATAATAAACATTTTAAAATTTTAAAAATAGTAAAGACTATTTTGTCTGATATTAATACAGCACTCCAGCCCTCTACTGGTTATTGACTGCAAGGTACATTTTTTCCCACCTATATAATTTCTTTTCTTAAAGCTTATTTATTTTGAGAGAGCGAGAATAAGAGAGGGAAAGAGAGACAGGCTCAAGTAAGCTCCGCACTGCCATCGCAGACCCCAATGCAGGGCTTGNGCCCCCCCCCCCATCTGTTTACTTTAAAACATATTTGTGTTGGCAAGGGAAACAAAAGTAAAAATGAACTATTGTGACCTCATCAAGATAGAAACCTTCTAAAAACCTTCTGCACAGCAAAGGAAACAATCAGCAAAAGTAAANCCCACATCGAGCTCTGTGCGGACAGCATGGGGCCTGCTTGGAATTCTCTCCCTCTCTCTCTCTCTGTCTCTCCCTCACTCATCATCATCATCATCTCTCTCTCTCTAACTTATAAAATAATCTTTAGTCTTTCATTAAAAGTATATTTTACCTGGTTTCTATTTCTCCTCTTGTTTGCAAAGTGTATGCAACTATTCAAATATATATTATTAGCCTTTTGCNCGAGACCATGACCTAAGCGAAAGTCGGACGCTTAACCGACTAAGCCACCCAGGCGCCCCAATATTATTAGCCTTTTGAAAGGTGTTTACTTGCAAGCGCAAGGGCCTGCCTTTCCTATGGTTGCTAAAATGACTCCTGGAAAGGTTTATGGGGGAGATCTCGGATTGTGCTCGGGTATAAAAGATATCTGGTTAACTCCAGGGTGGCAGTTCCTTCCTACACTTATCTCTTTCTGAAAGCAATTGTTTTCAGTAAATGGCCAAGTTCATATCCAAATTTCCAGGTCTATGGTCTTATTTTCAAGGCATTCTGTATCAATTAAAAGACTGAAAACAATCCAAGTGCCCATCAGTAGGAGCCTACTTAAATAAATTATGGGGAATCTACCCAATAGAACATCATCCAACTGTTAAAAATAAGGAAGCTTTTCATGTACTAATAGGAAAAGGTATTTTGTTAAATGTGCAGAACAGTGTTTAGAGTATGTAACTTTCCTGTAACAAAGGAGGGAAGAATATATATTTGCACAGATACTGGAAGAACATACAAGAAACAGATACAAATGGGGTAGAAGGGAATGAGATGGTGTA
>NW_027529518.1:1518593-1519178 GCF_008692635.1 Crocuta crocuta | reverse complement strand
ACTGATCATTTTAATTGAATATAAATAGGGAGGGACTCTTGGCTGGCTCAGTCCATGGAGCATGCAACTCTTGGTCTTAGGGTTGTGAGTTCGAGCCCCACACTTGGTGTAGAGATCACTTAAAAATAAAATCTTAAGGGGCGCCTGGGTGGCTCAGTCAGTTACGCGTCTGACTTTGGCTCAGGTCATGATCTTGCCGTTTGTGGGTCCGAGCCCCGCGTCAGGCTCTGTGCTGACAGCTCAGAGCCTGAAGCCTGTTTCGGATTCTGTGTCTCCCTCTTTCGCTGCCCTCCCCTGCTTGCACTCTGTTTCTCTCTCTCTCAAAGATGAATAAACATTTAAAAAGTTATTTACTTAAATTTCATTTTAATCTGTAATGTTTATTTATTTGTATGTGTGAGAGAGAGAAAGAGCACAAGCAGGGGAGGGCAGAGAGAGAGGGAGACACAGACTCTGAAGCAGGCTCCAGGCTCTGAGCTGTCAGCACAGAGCCCAACGAGAGGCTCGAACCCACAGACAGCGAGATCATGACCTGAGCCGAAGTCAGAAGCTTAACTGACTGAGCCACCCAGACACCCCTATGCT
>NW_027529518.1:1517560-1518549 GCF_008692635.1 Crocuta crocuta | reverse complement strand
TTGTTTTTTAAAAAAATGTTTATTTATTTTGAGAGAGAGAGAGAAAGAGAATGAACAGGGGAGGGGGCAGAGAGACAATCCCAAGAAGTCTCTGCACTGTCAGTACAGAGACTGACTCAGGGTCAATCCCATGAATCATGAGATCCTGACCTGAGCTGAAATCAACAGTCAGACACTTAAACCGACTGTGCCACCCAGGTGCCCCCTGATGTTTTATATTATCAGCACTTTTGGTTATGGTTTGAGTTTTTAAGTGATGTGTGTGCTATTTAGCATTAAAGTAGGTAACCAGCCAAAGAGTAATGGCTAAACATGTTTACTTCTAGGAAGCACATCTGAAGACGCAGAAGAGTAAGGCAGGGAACAAATGCATTTCATTAAAAGTCTGTACTATTTCATAGCTTTAACCTTATGCTTTTGTTACTTTGATAAAAATTAAAATAGAACACCACCTGCCAACTCCAGCAGAAAAGAAGCAGAAAATGGAAGCTATGCTGATGAAGAAAAAGTATCTCCCAGACACAAAGAGGGATTGTGTTTACTTTGCAAACTTTCTTACTCAAAGCTGTCTCTTTTGTTGTGGGTTAAGACAATGTATGTTCCTGGAAAAATCAAGACTCAACCTCTTCAACAGGAAAAGCAATGTCTGGTTGTGAGAAAGAAACAATTAATCTTGAAGAAATATATGTGTCAGAAACCACTCCGTGTCAGTTCATATAGATTAATGTCGCTTTTCAGCTGCTGTGTGGAGATATTGTAATTAGGTTATTTCCCTTCTGATGGACATTTTTGTTGCTTCCTGTGTTTTGTTGTTACAAACAACGCTGCCGTACACATCCATGCACACTGTAAATCACCGAGCGCGTGTGTGAATAGATTCCTAGAAATGGGATTGGTGGGCCAAAGGGCACATTCTATTTTGTAGATTTTCCACAATGAATATGTATTATTTTTAAAATCCAAAAAATATAAACTTAAAAAAATTAAGC
>NW_027529518.1:1516485-1517371 GCF_008692635.1 Crocuta crocuta | reverse complement strand
GCGTAGGGCAAAGGTCTTGTTTTTCTAGTATCTTGTGTTACGTGTGATAGAAATTTTTAATCTTTCAGATTCCATGCAAGTCAAAGGAAGAGGACCTTGCCTGAAATAGATCATGGTGACGTGTCAGGACTGCTTCCTTGTAAACTATAGAGTCACTGCTGCCTCAGACATAAAAACATATGTCTGCAAAGATGCTGCTTTAGTAGAAAGCAGTTCACTTTGTTTTAAGAGAATTTTAAGGCATTCTCCAAAGCAATCGCTCTAAAATGAAGTAAAATAAAACATGGAGCAATTATCTGCAATATTTCTGAAACTTTGCTTTCATTTTTTAACATTGCATGAGATTTGGTAAAGGTCTATTTTATCAGCGGGGTTCTAATTACTAAATGACCCAGAGGCCCAAATTATAATGCCCCCAGTGAGAATCCTAAGGACCACGGTGTCACTGCAATCACTTGTATTTAGGTAGTATATAGCAGTTTTCAACTTTGACACAGGAATGCTTCTTTTTGTAATTTTTAAATGTTTATTTATTTACTTTGAGAAAAGAGAGAGAGCATGTGGGCAGAGGAGGGGCAGAGAGAGGGGGAGAAAGTGAGAATCCCAAGCAGGCTCCACACTGTCAGCGCAGAGCCCGATGCAGGGCTTGAACTCAAATTGTGAGATCATGACCTGAGCTGAAATCAAGAGTTGGATGCATAACCGACTGAGCCACCCAGGCACCCCTGGAATTTTTTTTTTTTAAATTTTTTTTTACCTAAGGGCCAAGTATTTTGCCTTAATTACCAGGATAATCAGCATAGCTGTCAAATGCAGTTTGTCTTTCACCTATGTAAACACTGCTTAAGAAAACTTCTAAAATAAAACTTTAGTGAGATTATAGATC
>NW_027529518.1:1516150-1516461 GCF_008692635.1 Crocuta crocuta | reverse complement strand
AAGATAGCTTCCTCACTGCAACCCCAGAACAGGTGCCACCTAGATTGTCTTAGTAAGAAATGGGAGCTGGGGCACCTGGCTGGCTCAGTCGGAAGAGCATGTGACTCCTGATCTCCAGATTGTGAACTTGAGCCCCACATTGGGTGTAGAGATTACTTAAATAAAAAAATTCACCAAGAAAAGAGGGGGAGAGATGGGAACTGAGTGATGGGGAGCTGGGGAAGGGAGTTACTCAAGATTTTTTTATCATGCTAATCTATCCCAGAATCACTCTTTTATGCATTTTCTTCCATGTTCCTGTGCCTTTTTCT
>NW_027529518.1:1513144-1516089 GCF_008692635.1 Crocuta crocuta | reverse complement strand
TAGTGCAAAGCCCAACACGGGGCTCTAAACCCATGAACTGTGAGATCATGACCTGAGCCAAAACCAAGAGTTGGACACTTAACCAACTGAGCCACCCAGCCGCCCCATATCTTATTTTTTTAAGTTCATTTATTTATTTTGAGAGAGAGAGAGAATGCACAAAGCAGGGAAGGGGCAGAGACAGAGGAGAGGGAGAATCCCAAGCAGGCTCCATGCAGTCAGCATGGAGCCCAACATAGGGCTTGATCCCACAAACTGCAAGATCACAACCTGAGATGAAATCAAGAGTTGGATGCTCAACCGACTGAGTCACCCAGGTGCCCCTAAAGATTTAATTTTAAAAAATTTTTTAATGTTTTATTTATTTCTGAGAGAGAGAGAGAAAGAGGCAGCATGAGCAGGGGAGGGTCAGAGAGAGAGGGAGACACAGAATCCGAAACAGGCTCCAGGCCCTGAGCTAGCCGTCAGCACAGAGCCCGATGTGGGGCTTGAACCCACGAACTGTGAGATCATGACCTGAGCCGAAGTCAACGCTTTAGGTGCCCCTAAAGATTTTATTTTTAAGTAATCTCTCTACCCAACATGGGGGTCAAACTCCCAACCCTGAGACAGAGTTGCAGACTCTACTGACAGAGCCAGCCAGGCGCCCCCTCAGCCATTTCCTTTTTTATTCCTATTTAAAACATTATGTTGAGGGGCACCTGGGTGGCTCAGTCGGTTATGCATCTGACTCTTGGTTTTGGCTCAGGTCATGATCTCACAGTTCATGAGTTCAAGCCCCCTATTGGGCTCTGCACTGACAGTGAGGAATCTGCTTGGGATTCTCTTTCTTTCCCTCTCTCTGCCCCTCCCCCAGTTGCTCTTTCTCTCTCAAAATAAATAAATAAATAAACTTAAAAAAAAAAAAGAATAAAACAGCATCTAGAGCCAGGCACCCAAGCACACCTTTGTGAGGCCAACTCAAGAAAGTGGGTCACCCAGACAGCCGCACAGGAAGTTAAAGANAAAAAGAAAGTCTAAAAAAATGTTAAAGAAAAACTACTTCCTTTGACCATCTTTCTAAAATAACAGCAGAAATAAAACTAGTAAGATAAAAGGAGTGCACTTGATTTTTGCATCATTTTTCAAATTTATGAGAGTAATAATGACCTAATTAAATGCGGAGACAACAGTGCATAAATTAAATAGTAATGGCCGGTTTCTAATTACACAAAATTTACATGTATTTCCTTGTTTAATTGTTATTTTCAGTTGCCTAATTCTATGTGTGATTAGGTTACTCGTTAAATTTGTTTTTATTTCCTGAGCAGACACCAAATGACCCTGGGACATATGCATACGAAGGATGCAAGTGTGAGGTTTAAGCTGGATGGTGAATAATCCATGAAGTAAAACATTTGTAGGCTGATAATTAAGAATTGATTTTCTGGAAAATGCATCCAGAGCTTCTCTACAAGTTAAACACAGAGCTACCATGTGACCCAGCAACTTCACTCCTAGAGAAATGAAAAAATATGTCCTCACAGAAACTTGTACGTGAGTGTTCAGAGCAACATTATTCATAATAGCCAAAAAAATAGAAGTTACCCAAATGTCCATCGGCAGGTGACTGGATGAACAAAAAGTGGTTTATCCATACAATAGAAATATTATTCAGCCATAAAAAAGAATGACATCCTGATACAGGATACAGGGTGCAATGTAGATGAACCTCGAAAATGCTCAGTTTATGTCTCAAAAACAGATATAAAAGACCACATATTGTATGTTTCTATTTATGTAAAATATCCAGAACATGCAAATCCGCAGAGGCAGAAAGCAGATTGGTGGGTGGGGAGGAGGGGCAGTGGGGAGCCACTGCTTAATGGGTACCAGCTTTCCTTTTGGGGGGATGAAAATGTTCCAAAGTTAGATAGTCGTGTTGGTTGCGCAAGCCTGTGAATATCATAAAATCCGTTGAATTGTACGCAATAAATGGGTGAATTGTACAGGAATTATATCTCAATAAAACTATGACCAAAAAAGAAAGAAGCAATTAGGGAAATAGGTCGGGGAAAGATAGCAGGTCAGATCATATTCATGGACAACCCGGGAGCTAGCACTTTCCTGGAGACAAGCAGATCTCAGGGTGAACCTGTGTACACAGCTAGATTTGAAGACTTTCAGGTCTCTATTCTCAGATCCTTGGTATTTTTTTTAAGTTTATTTATGTATTCATTGAGAGAGAGAGAGAGAGAGAGAGCAGGGAAGGGGCAGAAAGAGAAGGAGAGAGAGAAAATCCCAAGCAGGCTCTTCACTGACAGTGTAGAGCCCAACGCAGGGCTCGAACTCACGAACTATGAGATCATGACCTGAGCCAAAACCAAGAGTTGGCAGCTTAATCAACCGAACAACCCAGGTGCCCCAGATCCTTGGGATTTTGAAGGATCCACAGCCATGATTTGCCAAGCACCTCAATGGCTCTAGAGTTTCAGCCTGTCTCATCCCTCGAGAAACATGTTGAGCTGGGACAAGCCAAGTGCTCGATCTGCATGGCATTCAGCTGGCTCTCCCGCCACCTAAGCCCATGGGTGGATAGAGCCAGTTACCCATCAGGGAACACTAACCTGTGAAAGTTGGGAACATGGAAGTCACAAGGTCAAGTAGGGGTGGTACCACTGGGAAGAAGAGCAAAACAGAAGGTAGGTAGGAAGCAAGCCCTTACCGGGGATGCCCACAGGACATCAGTTCTGACACAGGAGATCAAGAAATGCCAACCACAGGGGGCTCCTGGTTGGCTCAGTCCATAGAGCACATGACTCCTGATCTTGGGGTCATGAGTTGAAGTGCCATGTTAGGACTAGAGTTTACTTAAAAAAAATAAATAAATGCGAACAGCAAAATTATTCAAAAGAAGAAAAAAAGACACATGAACATTTTTTTGTACATTAAAAACTGTATATTCG
>NW_027529518.1:1511991-1513020 GCF_008692635.1 Crocuta crocuta | reverse complement strand
ACTTAAGGCCAAGCGTTTTTTGTCCAAGTGTGAATATGCTGATGGGTTTCTCTCCTTGTCCTTGTTTAAACAGCTCATTTATGCTTCGTCTGATTTCCAGTTTCTGTTTATTTAAAATGAATAAAGGACTTAGAGATATGTGCAAAGAAACCCGAGAGCAGAATAATTCTAGATTTTGATGTTTTCCCAATGTTTACAGAGGCCTCAACCACAACTAAATTAACAGTGATGTTTGACCAATTGAATCTTTTAATAATATTTCTATAAGCATTGAAATTAGCTTTTACAAAACATATTTTTCCATAGCCATATCTATTTGATTTATGTAATATTTAGTTATATGATATAATGACAATAACAGCTGTTACCAGGACTGGGTACTATTATGGTCTGAATGTATCCCCACAACATTTCCTGTGTTAACATCCTCACCTCCGAGGTGACTGCATTCGGAGGTGGGTCTTTGAAAGGTGATTAGGTCACCGACACAGAGCCCTCATGAATGGGATTAGGGCCGTATAAAAGGGGCTCCAGAGAGCTCCCTCACCCTTTTCACCATGTGAGGACCCAGCGAGAAGCTGGCAGTCTGTCATTTAGAAGAGGNCTGTGCTGACAGTCAGCTCAGAGCCTGGAGCCTGCTTCAGATTCTGTGTCTCCCTCTCTCTCTGAGTCTCTCCTGCTCACGCTGTCTCTCTCTCTCACAAATAAATTAAAAACATTAAAAAAAAAAAAAGACAAAGACAGAGAAGCTTTTCCTGTCCCCTGGGCAGTCCCCTGGGCATTCGTGAGCACCTCCAGAGGCACTGGGATGCTTCTGCGTGTTCAGCTGATCAGATGAGTGGAGTTTGACCAAGAGACCTCTTGTACCTATTTCATCTCTTGGCCACATCCAATGTTAGGAGAGCCATGCTCCTGAGTGACTGGACATAGCACTGGAGGCTGTTCTGAATCTTGATCTTATCAAGTATTTCAGGTGTGATATGTTGGCTTTAAATGCTCCAAATGACCCCATCTCTTTCCATTCACACC
>NW_027529518.1:1510439-1511924 GCF_008692635.1 Crocuta crocuta | reverse complement strand
GTCTCTCCTCAAGTGTGGGAGAGACCTGTGACTTGCTTCTAACCGGTAGAACGTGGCAGGGGTTACCGGATGGCACTTCCATGATTATATTACATAAGACTGAGGGGNAGGGGCGCCGGGATGGTTCAGTCAGTTAAGCGTCTGACTTCAGCTCAGGTCATGATCTCACGGTTCATGAGTTTGAGCCCCGCGTTGGGCTCTGTGCTGTCACCACAGAGCCCATTTCGGATCCTGTCTGTCCCTTCCCCACTCTAACTCTCTCTCTCTCTCAAAAATAAATAAATACTTTTTAAAAAGCTTGCATACTTTGATGAAGCAACAGCCAGCGAGGAACCAAGGCCTTCAGTCATCCCAGCAGGCCGCGAGGAACTGACAGCAACTATGAGATCTCGGAAGTGGGTCCTTCCCTGGTTGAGTCTCAGGTGAGACCCCAGCAGCAGCCAGCACTTTGGCTGCAGCCTTGTAAGAGAGCCTGAAGCAGAGGACCAGCTAACCCGAGCTAACAGCCCTGAAACGGCGAGGTAATAAATACATCCATTGTTTTTAAGCTGCCTTTTAAAAATGTAGGACTAAATGCCAATACGGCCTTGTTGAGAGTCTATGGTTTTATATTTTCCTCAAGGGGACTGATATTGTTGTGTACACCAGTAAACAGGACATGGAAAATACCTCTTTCCAAACAGCTTCTAGAAACTGACGTACTTGGGGGTGAAATGATGGGCTGCTTCACAACTATCCAGCACAAGTTGGGTAAGGAAGAATGGCAGGAATATTTATAACTCCAGCTGGGTCCTGTGTTGGGAATTGTTGAAGCCGAGTNATTTCCAGAATGTCACACTGTTCTTCAAAGGTAACAATAATTAAGCTAAATAACAAATGCTTCAGAAGCCATTAACTGCTATGTATAAACACTATACAAAGTAATGGAAATATTGCAGTTCAAAGGAGGTAGTGGGGATATTTTTGTACTTGATTTGAGATGTGATTATTTTCAAATACTGTTTATACATGAAAGTTTTGACATTGTTAACTATTCAGTTTTGGAGAGGGAGTGGTCCAAGTCTGCAGCTTTTTAAATGCATTTCAGTTATTTACGCTCTAGCCATCAGTGACCATATTAATTGGCAATGAGTTTGCATAGAAACTTTAAGTTGAAGGGCGCCTGGGTGGCTCAGTCAGTTAAGCGTCTGACNTACCGTAAAAAAGAAAAACAGGGGTGCCTGGGTGGCTCAGTTGATTAAGGATCGGACTCTTGATTTTAGCTCAAGTCGTGATCTCGTGGTCATGGGTTCAAGCCCCGCATTGGGCTCTGTGCTGATAGCGTGGAGCCTGCTTGGGATTCTGTCTCTCCTCTCTGTCTGCCCCTCCCCCACTCATGCTCTCTTTCTGTCTCTCTTTCTCAAAGTAAATGAACATTTAAACAATAATAATAACATTAAATATATTCTTTAGAAAAGAAAGAAGACAAACAATTTCTATATCTAT
>NW_027529518.1:1502250-1510122 GCF_008692635.1 Crocuta crocuta | reverse complement strand
ATGAGGATTTCGATCCAAAAACCAACAAACCAACCACCTCTTTTTATTGCCTTTTAGAATCATTTCATGCAGTCACTCAATCATTCAACACATTGTTTTGAATATTGGTCTTGTGATAATCAAGGAGCTTCTTGCTTGGTAGGAAAGCAAGGGGACATTAAAGTCCAGCCATCAGAGAGAAAGTGACACTTTTGAACAGGGCCGTAAGGACAGGACTTCCTTACCGTGGCGTGAGATGATCTTTAAAGCGGGGAATGGTGGGTCCGAGAATAATATTCATGGAAATGAGGGCATGTGTACATTCTTACAAAGCTTCTTATATATATATGGTCACATTTGATCCTCATTCAATAGCAGGAAACGTTGTCTATTTAAACAAGAGTTTACTTGAATGAAACGGACAGTAAAGTGACCACGCAAACCCTGCTGATGATCTGTGCCTGTTACAAGGAAGCAATGCCTGTGGTCTCTGGCCGCGCCAGACTCATCTGACGGGAACTTTTCAGGACACTGGTCATGGCGTATTCAAACTAGAGGATGTCCTAACCTGTTGGTCTGCTAATGTGCCTATATGGGGAAAATAGAATCTTCTGGATTTATTATTTAATATAATTTTCCAGATGTTCATTTCTGAAAACATTCTTTTCTCCTCTAAAAGTGGGCACAATCCTTGCCATTCATTCATTCATTCATTGGGTGAATAGATTTTTTTTTTTTTTCAGAGAGAGAGTGCGAGTGAGTGAGCAAGGAGGGGAGCAGCAGGGGGGTGGGAGAGAGCGAGCCAAGCAGGCTCCATGTCCAGTGCAGAGCCTGAGGTGGGGCTCAAACTCATGAACCGTGAGATCATGACCGGAGCCAAAGTCAGACGCTGAATGGACTGAGCCACCCAGGTGGCCCTGCAGATATTTGTTTATTGAGTGCCAAGCCCTGTATTAGGCACTATTGGATATCCAAATTGAAGTCAAACATGCATCTTAACATGAGTAGATTTTAAACACGCTCAATAAAGAAAAAAAAATGCATAGCTTTTTTTAAATTTCAAGTTTTTCATTTAAATTCTAGTTGGTTAACATGTATGGTAAAATCGGTTTCAGAAGTAGAATTTAGTGATTCATCACTTACATACAACATCCAGCGCTCATCCCGAACAAGCGCCCAGCTTAACACCCATCCTCCCCTCTGGCCCATGCCTCTGCCCACCTCCCTCTAGCAACCTTCACTTTGTTCTCTTTAGCTAAGAGTCTTTTCTGGCTTGCTTCCCTCTCTTTTTCCCTCCCTTCCCTTATGTTCAACTGTTTCGTTTCTTAAATTCCACATATGAATGAAATCATATGGTATCAGTTTCTCTGACTTACTTTGCTAAGCGTAATACACTCTAGTTCCGTAAAAATGCATAGACTTTATCCAATGTATCATTTGTTTGAATATAGGTGACTGAAAAAAGTGGAGGTAAGCCAGAGAAAAAAACATGGATCTCAGTTTTTTGTTTTTTTAATTTTATTTCTGAGAGAGAGAGAGCATGAGCAGGGGAGGGTCAGAGAGAGAGGGAGACACAGAATCCAAAGCAGGCTCCAGGCTCCGAGCTGTCAGCACAGAGCCCGACCCGGGGCTCGAACCCACGACCCGAGCCGAAGTCGGACGCTTAACCGACTGAGCCACCCAGGCGCCCCAACATGGATCTCAGTTAATGTGAACTTTCCCTACACAAAAGGCTCACATTTACACCTTTGAGTTTACAAAGTGCTATCATGCTTCGTGTGTGCGTTGCTCCATCGAACCTTCTAAGTACCCCATGAGGGAAGTGTTTCCATAGAGAGTCAGCAAGGCAGTGTCACGTGGTGAGCCGGCGACTCAGGACTCAGACCCTCCTCTTCTCCCTCTTCTCACCGTGTGAGACAGAGCTCCACCTTGATCCCTCCTCAAGGAGGAACGAGTTGCCCAGCTGAGGGGAGTTGAGTCAGCAAACAGCCCCCAGCGGTCAGCTCCCTCCACAGCTGCAGAGTCACCTCACCACCAGGTGGCAGCTTTCCTGGGACAGCCTGCGTCTACCTGGGGACTGAAAGAGGCAGGGCTCTAAGGGCATGGCCACTTGGGCTTGGCACTACTTGTTCGAGTTCCCTACTGGGGCGGTGAAGGCTTTGTTGGGCCTGCTCAGCAATCCTTCTTCTCCCTCTGCGCTATAGTGCTTCTTCCCCCTTCCTTGCACAAATGTTTATGCCTCATAAATGCCTTGCACCCCAGAGCGCCTGGGTGGTTCAGTTGGTTAAGGGTCCGACTTTGGCTCAGGTCATGGTCTTGCAGTTCGTGGGTTCGAGCCTCGCATCAGGCTCTCTGCTGTCAGCTCAGAGTCTGCTTTGGATCTTCTGTCCCCCCTTCTCTCTTTCCCTCCCCAGCCCATTCCACCCCTGCCCTCTCAAAAATAAACATTGAAGAATTAAATACCTTGCATCCCAAATTCCAACTACGTGTACGCTTTAGGGAACACAGTCTGTGACAAAAGGGACTGAGAACAATCTGACAACCAATAAAATGAGCTTTTGGGGCTAGATCACTTACCTCTCAGTGGCAACAAGCACCTCATCGCTAGTGGTAGGGAGAGCAGAGCCAGCCTTTGGCACCAGGTGGCAGCCCAGTTATTAAAACTTGGACCTGAGGTGCATTGGAGATGCACTAGTGGGTGTGACATATAAAGCATTTAAAATGCAGGGAGGAGGGGCACCTGGGTGGTTCAGTCGGTTAAGCGCCGGCTTCACCTCAGGTCATGATCTCGCAGTTTGTGAGTTCGAGCCCTGCATCGGGCTCTGTGCTGACAGCTCGGAGCCTGGAGCCTGCTTTGGATTCTGTGTCTCCCTCTCTCTCTGCTCCTCCCCCACTCGTGCTCTGTCTCTCTCTCGCTCAAAAAAATAAACATTAAAAGAAGTAAAATAAAATGCAGGGAGGAGAAAATGATAGACCAATATTCCTGATGAACAAAAACACAAAAGTCCTCAACAAAATACTAGCAAACTGAGTTCAACAGCACATGAAGAGGATCATGTACCGAGATCAGGTGGGATTTATCCCTGGGATGCAAGGATGGTTCAACACACAGAAACCAATGTGATACACCACATTAATAGAATAAGGGAGAAAAATGATCATCTCAGTTGATGCCAAAAAAGAATTTGACAAAATCCAGCATCTTTTAATGATAAAAACTCAACAAAGGGGGCATAAAAGGAAGGTAGTTGAACCTGATAAAGGTCGTGTATACAAGCCTGCAGCTAACATCCTACTCAATGGTAAAAAGCTGAAAGCTTTTCCTTCAAGATCAGGAGCAAGACAAGGGTGCCCACTCTCACCACTTCTATTTAATCTCATACCGCACGTCGTAGCCAGAGCAATTAGGCAAGAAATAGAAATAAAAGTCATTCAAATCAGAAAGAAAGAAGTTAAATGGTTTCTTTTTGTAGATGACATGATCTTATATATGGAAAACCCTAAAGACTCCAAAAACCTGTCAGAATTAATAAATAAATTCAGTAAAAGTGGCAGGATACAAAATCAACAAACAGTTTTATTTTTACACAGAACAACAAGCTATATGAAAAAGATATTAAGAAAACAATCCTATTTACCATGGAATCAAAAAGAATTAAATACCTAGGAATAAATTTAACCAAACACGTGAAAGATCTATACACTGAAGACTAGAAGACACTGATGAAAGAGATTGGAAAAGATGCAAATAAATGAAGATATTCCATGTTCATATTCATTGGAAGAATTAATATTGTTACCATGTTCACATTACCTAACACAGTCTACAGATTCAGTGCAATCCCTCTCAAAACCCCAATGGTATTTTGATTAAGTAGGAAAAACTATCCCACAATTCATATAGAACCACAAGAGACCCCGAAAGGGCAAAGCAGTCTTGAGAAAGAAGAACAAGACTGGAAGCATCATACCTCCTAATTTCAAACTATATGACAAAGCCACAGCAATCAAAACAGTGTGACACTGGCATAAAAACAGACACACAGATCAACAGAACAGAATAGAGAGCCCAGAAATAAACCCATGCATATATTGCCAACGAATCTTTGAGAAGGGTACCAAGAATACACATTGAAGAAAGGAAAATCTCTTCAATAAATGCTGTTGGAAAAACTGGATAACCACAGGGGAAGGAATGAAATTGAACTGTTATCTTACACCCTACACAAAAGTTAACTTGAAATGGATCAAAGACTTAAGTGTAAGACCTCAAACCATAAAATTCCTAGAAGAAAACATCGGGAAAAGCTTCTTCACATTGGTGTGGGCAATACTTTTTTGGATATGCCACTAAAAGCACAGGAACAAAAGCAAAATAATCAAGTAGGACTACGTCAAACTCAAAGGCCTCTGTACAGCAAAGGAAACCATCAACAAAATAAAAAAGCAACCTACAGAATGGGAGAGAATATTTGCAAACCATATATCTGATAAGGAGTTAATATCTGAAATATATGAGAACTCCTATAACTCAATAGTAGACAAACAAATAAAAACCCCAAATTAACCCAGTTAAAACATGGGACCTGAATGGACGTTTTCCCAAAGAAGATACAAAATAGCCAACAGGTACATGAAAAGGCGATCAACATCACTAATCATCAAGGAAATGCAAATCAGAATTGCAATGAGATATCACCCCATACCTGTTAGAATGACTATTATTTAAAAAAGAGAAGATATATGTGTGTCAACTATACTCAAATAAAAACATTTAAGACAAAAATAAATAAATGAGGGGTTCCTGGATGACTCAGTTGATTGAGTGACCAACCATTGATTTCAGCTCAGGTCATGATCTCAGGGTTTGTAGGTTCGAGCCCGTGTTGGGCTCTGTGCTGACAGTGCAGAGTCTGTTTGGAATTCTCTCTCTCTGCCCCTCCCCGCCTCATGTGCATGTTCTCTCTCTTTCTCTCTCTCTCTCTCTCTCAAAATAAATAAATAAACATTTAAAAATAAATAAATAAAAGAAATCACTAATGAGTTGACCAAGTTCACTAAAAGGGAAATTTGTTCCAGGTGGGCCTGAGCTAATCAGGTGAAGAAGAGATGACAGTGAGTGACATGCATGTTCACTATCTTGATTGCAGATTGTGGTGATGGTGTAATAGGCATAGAACTCTGTTAAAATATATAAAATTAGTATATTATATAAGCGATATCAACTATGTATATTAAAGTATATTAACTATAGCATATTACTAAATATGTGCAGTTCATTGTATGATAATTATACCTCAATAGAGCTGTTTTAAAATGATATCCCATCACACTCAGAATAAAATCCAATCTCCTTAACTTGGCCCGTAAAGCACTACACTAGAGAGAGAGAGAAAGAGAGAGAGAGAGAGAGAGAGAGAAGAGACAACAAGTGTTGGTGAGGACGTGGAGGAAAGGGAAGTCTTGCACATTGTCTGTAGGGATGCAAACTGGTGCAGCTACTATGGGAAACAGTATGGAGTTTCCTCAGAAAATTAAAAGTAGAACTACCATATGAGTCAGCAATCTTCTGGATATAAATCCAATGGAAATGAAATCAGTATCTCAAGGAGAGATCTATACACCTGTGCTCAACGCAGCACTATTCATAATAGCAAGACATGGAAACAACCAAAATGTCCATTGATGGATGAATGGATAAAGAAAATGTAGTGTGTGTGTGTGTGTGTGTGTGTGTACATGTATACAATGGGTATTATATATCTCTAAAAAAGAAGGAAATCCTGTCATTTGTGACAACATGGATGAACTCAGAGGACATTAGACTATGTGAAATAAGGCAGGCACAGAGTGACAAATACTGTATGATCTGATATCTGTATGAATTATAAAAAAGTCAAACTCACAGAAACAGAGTAGAATAGTGGTTGTGAGGGGCTAGTGCATGGGGGAAATGGGGAGATGTTGGTCAAAGTGTACAGACTTTTAGTTATAAGATGAATAAGTTCTGAGGATATATTTCTCAGCATGGTGACCATCGTTACTGTGTTGTATACCTGAAATGTCTGACAGGGTAGATCTTAATTGTTCTCACCACACACATAAAAGATAACTGTGTATGGTGATGGATGTGTTAATTACCCTGATTGTGGTAATTAGTTCACAGTGTGTACATATATTAAACCATCCTGTTGTATATCCTACAAAATAAAAAATAAAAATAAAATAAAATAATGCCTATATTTTATTCAAATAATAATAAAAATATTGTGTGTGTGTGTGTGATATGAACTGCATGGCTAACAAGATCAGATGACCACAGATTTAATGAATTGCTGAGGGTAACAGGTAATTGAAAGCCAGGGATGAAAGCCAAGAAGCCCTCCTTGGTTACATACAGAAGAGCTCTCATTTCCTGTATGGGGAGGGCAGAGAACCAAACCCAGGACTTCAGGGTCAGAATGACTGAACTTCAACTGAAGTAAAACATCCAACTAAGACAAGGCCCTTGGCTGTGGATATCTGGAAATCTGGCATACCAATGCATGGATGGGGTCTTCTAAGTGAGTACACACAAAGGTTTTGACTCCCTAGACTTCCCTGAACCTTCTGAGCTCATAGACATGGGCTACCCCATCCCTATCAAGAGATATCACCCTCTCCCCCTCATGCTGGCAGACCATGCAGAAGCCTTTCCCCCCACAAGGTAACACATACTGCGTCTCAGGACCCACCCTCCCTTTCTGCACTAGCCTTAGAGGTAGGGGAAGTCAAAGCATAGCCCAGCTGAGAATGTGCTGGTAAGGGACGAAAGGGATTATACTCCAAAGGATCTGCAAGAAGTATCTGGCTTGTAGCAAGGAGAAGGGTGATATACATGAGACTGGATGGGGTGTTTGATCCAGGTGGGTACAGAGAAATTTTAGAAGAGGTTATTGAATTTATTGAGTGCTTTCCAGAAACACAGGATGTAATGCTGTGTTAATTGCCGGAATTAGTGCAGATTTTATGCTAGGATGGCTTCTAGAAGGAAAATGTCACAGCCTATGCTGAGTAGAGTTGAAATGTCAGAATTGCCGTGGCAAGTAGTTGAGGACGAGATTAGAAGGCTCGAGGAGGTGGGCATGCTGGCATGGATACGACTACGTATAGCCACGAAAGCCACCAGAAGATTGGATTCCACAGGGAGATCCGGAGAACGCTATTCAACCAGGCCACTGGGAATGCACTGGTAAGAGAGGCATCAGCATCACTGCAAAGTTCAGTGTCGGCATCCTCAGCAATCGGAGACTGACAGTAGAAAAACCTGTTATAATCTTACCTCGCTGAAAACATTGTAGATGATAAGACCCAAAACAACAGAGCCCAGGTGGTGGTGCTTAATCTCCAGAAGCCAGGAGGGGGCAATCACAAGACAAAGTCCACGTGACAGCCAAGCGGCCCGGCCCACCGAGTTCTGGCCATGGTTCATAGAACATGGTGTCCTTAGGAGCAAAACGTATGGGCCCCTGAAAAGGGTGCTACTCAACTGTAATAGAAGAAAAAATCTGGGTGGCTGAGGACAGTCATTTCCAGAAATGTTCATGATGCTCTGTCCGGTTTCCAGACCTGAGTCAGTTTTCAAACCCAGAATTCACCGATAGAATAGGTGGCTGGGTCTCGAGGAGAAAGAACCCTGCAATCCCACAGCAACTATATGCTAACGATTCCCTTTTTTTCTTTTGCAGAGGGACCTCCGGCCAGTTATTTGGGTAACTAAGCACTAGAGAAAGGGTCTAGTTAGCCATTTTGAGAACTATTGGTCGTAGAGTCTGAGTTGACATAGATACCTGGAGACCCCAAACATCCTCATGGCCCCCTGTGAGGGGGGGGTGCATATGAGGACCAGGTAAC
>NW_027529518.1:1492213-1502226 GCF_008692635.1 Crocuta crocuta | reverse complement strand
CCTTCGCATGTATGACTGGGTGGTTGATACACGCACCACCTTGTATCTTCAGCCAGTGAGATAAGAGCTATCACAGTGGGGAGGGCCGAGTGGAAGTCTCTGATCCTAAACCACCATCACCACTACCACCACCCCCAGCCAAGAGAGTAAATCAGCACATGGGGGCGGTGGTGGTTGGGGAGATTAGCACGCTCTTAAAGATCAGGGTGGGAACCCACGTCATGTCTCCGTTTATTTCACCAGTCTCGTGCCTGCAGAAACCAGATGGGAGATAACTATAGACTACCTCAAGTTCAGCCAAATAGTAGCTCTGATCACAGCCGCTGTGCTAGATGTGATATCTTTGTGGGAGGAGATTAATATAACCTCAAGTATATGGTTATGGCCGTTGATTTGGCAAAATGTTGATTTTCTGTCCCAATCAGAAAAGAGAGCCAGAAAGAGCTGGTGTTTAAATGGACTAGAAAATAGTATACATTTATGGTTTTGTCCCAGGGCTATATTAGCTCTCCTACCCTCTGTCTTAATTTAGTCTGAGGAGTTCAGAACCATCTGGACACCCAGCGGAATATGCTATCAGCCTATTGCATTTTGTTGATCTGATAAACTTCTGAATCTTCGTGGCCTTAGTCGCCCATCCTCAGGAGTTTGTGTGTCTTACCAAGAGGGGCCACACTAGCACACAGTGACAACTTCCTGGGATTGCACGTCTTGCCACCACGAGTGAATCATGACACCTAGTGCGCCTCTGAGAGGCAGCCTATCTCACCCCTAAGGATTCTACTGTATCTGTCATAGTAGGTGATGATGACAAAGGCTCCCCCCCCCATAACAGGGGCCCAGAGAAACAAAGCGCTGTGCTGAAGGGCCAGGCCACCATGCAAACTGCCCTGCCCTTTGGGCCTTACAATTCGGCACATCTGTGGTATTGTAGGTACTGGAGGTGAGAAGACACGCAGTATAGAATCCTTGGCAACCCCCGTGGGAGAATCACAATGCCGGTCCATGGAGTTCTGGAGCGAGACCATGCCATCTGCAGAGGACAATCGCGTGCCTTTTAAAAGGGGCACCTGGGTGGCTTCGTTGGTTAAGCATCCAACTCTCTTTTTTTTAATGTTTCTTCACTTTTGAGAGAGAGAGCATGAGTGGGGAAGGGGCAGAGAGAGAGAGAGGGACAGAGGATCCAAAGTGGGCTCTGGGTTGACAGCAGGGAGCCTGATGTGGCGCTCAAACTCATGATCTGTGAGGTCATGACCTGAGCCAAAGTTGGGTGCTCAACCGACTGAGTCACCTTGGTGTCCCAAGTATCTGACTCTTAATTTCAGCTCAGGTTATGATGTCGCGGTTCGCATGGTCGAGTCCCACATGGAGCTCTATGCTGACAGTCCCAAGCCTGCTTGAGGTTCTCTCTCTCTCTCTGCCCCTCCCCCACTTGTGCATGCATATGCACACAATCTCTCTCAAAATATATAAACATTGAAAGAAAAAAAAACAATTTCTGCCATGCTGCTGGGTCCCAGTAAAGATAAAACACCTGACCATGGGACACACTGAGTGAACTTGCAACTAGAACTGTCATGAACTGGGTTTTGTCAGATCCACCAAATCATCAGGTCAGGTGGACCCAGCAACAATCCATCAAAAGACGAAAGGCGAGTGCCCAGGAGCAATTATGAACGGGACTAAAGGGCACAGGTAAACTGCAAGATCCGGTAGTTCAGATGCCCACAGCAAGCGCCCTGTTGTACTGGTGCACCCCGTTCAATTCGTGCCTACAGCTCTGTGGGGACCCCGACAGATCAACTGAATGATGAGGAAAAAGCTTGGTTTATTGGGTGGGTTGGGTCAGTGTGTGGGTACAAGTGAAAAATGGGCAGTGACTGAATTCATACCTCATTTGGGGAATGGGCACCGAACGACAGTCAGGTGAGTCCTCCCAGTGGGTGACGTACTTAAGCATCCACCTTGGTTGCAAAGAGAAATGGCCAGAGGTTAAAATATTTATGAATTTATGGTCCGTGGTGAATGGCCTGGCTAACTAGTTGGCGGTTTAGAAGGAAGAAAGACCGAAAGGGTGGAAACAAGGAGATCTGAGGCAGAGGCACGCGCATGGATGGGTGAGAGCGGGCTCTAAGCGTGAAGATTTTGTATCGCGTGTTAACACCCATCAGAGAGTGTACAGCTCTGAGGAGGCACTGGACAACCAAGTAGACGAAATAACCTGGCCAGGTTGACTTCAGCCTTTGTTATTGGCCATCCCAGTGATGACGTGATGGGCTCGTGAACGGAGTCCCACAGTGGCAGAGAGGTGGGATATGTGTGGCCCAACAGCATGGACTCCCACTTACCAAAGCCAATCCAGCTATTGCCGCTGCAAAATGTTCAACCTGCCAAGTACAGACACCAACGAGGGGCCCCTAGTATGGCACCATTCCTTGAGGAGACCAACTGGCCATGACATTATGCCCCTTCTATCCCGAAAGGGCCAAGGGTCCATTCTCTAGGTTTAGCTTTCCTGCCTGCAGGGCCTCCACCAACACCTTTCTCAGGAATTAGGGAGTATTTGATCCCCTAGCATGTGCCAGACCAAAATGGCCGAATTTACAGCAAGAGGGTATGAACATGGGCCCAGGACCATGGGACCACCGGTCATAGTACATACCACACAATCCAGAAGCGGCTGGTCTGATAAAGCATTGAGACCACCCACTGAAGGAAGCACTACTCTGTGAGAAAGGAGTGCCGTTTTCTAGAACGCGGCACACACACTGAATCAAACACTTTTGTACAGCACTGTGTTCTCAATGAAAAGAATGCAGAGTCTGGGAATCCACGAGTGAAAGCAGGAGTGGTTTCGATTACGGGCACTGCAACGACCCCGCACAGGCCAGAGGTGGGTGTATAACCCGACCACTTGCTTAGACTGAACTACATTTCCCGATTCCTTTACCTGTGGGATGTTTTGCAGATGTGGTGGGCCTTCCCAAAGCAGGGGCGTAACGACTCGTTTCTGTGATGGCGATTCCCGCGGGGGGCACTGGGTGTGGTTGCAGCTCACCTATCACTTGTCTGCTGGCTCATCTCACTAGTGTGGGTGGGTAACCAGGCTGCAGCCCTGGCCGCACCCGCTCCTCAACCTTCCTTTAGCTTCTCAGACCCCTTTAACAAGGTGTGTGTGTGTGTGTGCGCGCGCTCGCGCGCGCGCGCGTAGTTCTGGACAAACACCACCAGCTTCCCCTGCAGGATGGCCACGTTATCAAAGTTGGACGTAACGAGGGACTGAGAGGGACTCCAGTTCATCCTGCCGCTGGGTTCCCGGTCCTGCCTCCGGGTTCTCGTGTGTCCTTGCTCTTTTCCACTCTCCACTGTCCCCTCCTGACAGCCCTGCAGACTTAAAGCTCCGGTATTAGAGGTAAAGGCTACAGAGGCTATTTAACCTGCCCCCACAACTGAGTACGGTGAAACCTCTAGATGTCCATTGATATATAGCTACGTAGGTAGATGGATTGATAGGTAACAGATAGTTGTCTGTTACATTGATATAAACATCAAATCTCTTGATGGTTCTTCTCTGATCGAATCCTGACTAATGCAGGAAATTTGTGCTAACCACCCCGTAGCTCTGCAGGACTAGGGGACCGGGCACCCAGAGGGGGCACACCTTCTCTGGGGCCACAGTGAGAATCCCAGTGAATTACAGGTTACAGCTGCTGCCTGGGCACTTCGGCCTCCTCATGTCCAGAGACCAGTGGGCCAGGAGAGAGCCTGCCAGTTTGTCAGGGTCACTGATTATCAGGACGAGGGGGCAGCTGTTATGCAGCGGAGGTGTGGAGATACGTGTGGAAACATGTTGCCACCGGGGCATAGGTTAGTACGCGCAATGGTGACTGTACGTGGGCAGGTACAGCAGCCCCAGGCTGAGAAGGGCATAATGACCAGGGGGTGTCTCCTCAGAGATGAGGGACCGCTGGGGCCACCAGAGGGCAGTAGCTAAGGGAGAGAGTGACCTAGAACGGGTAGTGAAGGAAGGAGGTACTGAGTATCCTTCGCAGCTCAAGGCCAGATGCAGAGGTGGGGGCTGTGGTTAGTCCCACTAAACTCTTCCGTCTCCCTTCTGGAAGAGATGCCCAAAGGAATCCAGAAAGAGGGTGCAAGGGAGGGACTGTCCATCCCAGGTCGCTGCCAAGGAAGGGCTTGCTGCCCAGCAGAGACGAGTGAGGTCAGCAGATGGTCTCCAGCGGTGAGCTCCTCACTCTGGCCCAGGTCACACCCTTCCAGAGGCCGCTCATGTCTGGTGACGGAGTGAGGCAGGGGTCTGGAGGCCCGGCTCTTTCCACCCAACGCGGGATCACTGACGGACAAGACTCCAGAGCTCCCTGCCTGGGGTTGCCAAGGCTTTGTGGGATTTACCTGGCGATTCGACTTCTCTCTCTGCTCAATCGTGCTTCTGGTCCTTTTTTGCTTTTAAAGATGCTTTAAAATCAGAGGACTCTGGATGCTGGCGAGGATGTGGAGAAACGGGCCCCTCCTGCACTGTTGTTGGGAATGTAAACTGGTGCAGCCCCTCTGGAAAACAGTGTGGAGGTTCCTCAGGAAACTAACAATAGAACTCCCCTAGGACCCAGCAATAGCAGGTNGATGTGGGGGGGGGAGGGGCATGGAGGAGGGCACTTGTGGGGATGCGCACTGGGTGTTATGTGGAAACCAATTTGACAATAAACTATTTGTAAAAAAATAAATAAATAAAGATGCTTTAATGTTTATTTTTGAGGGGGAGGAGGGGCAGAGAGAGTGAGGGAGACAGAGAATCCAAAGCAGGCTCCACACTATCAGCGCAGAGCCCCACGTGGGGCTTGAACCCACAAACCGAGATCATGATCCGGGGTGAAGTCGAATGCTCAACAGACTGAGCCACCCTGGAGTCTCCTGCTCCTTTTTCTTCACAGGTGTTGATCCCTCCTAAACTTCTGGCACCCCGAACTCCATCTCAGTATCTTCTACCGGCGATCCTCCCTGAGCAAACACCACATTCCATGCTTTTTCTGGTACACCACTCCCCCTGACACACACACAGGGGCCGGCGCCCTTTGTTCTCNGTTTTTTCAAAAATTGTTTCAATTATGAAAGAAGAGACTATGATTTCTTTACTGTAACTTTGAGAAACTTACCAGGGCATCAAGGAAAGAATAAAAGGAAATGTATAAATCATCAAGGATATTTAACACTTTCTTTTTTTAAGTTTATTTATTTTGAGAGAGAGAGAGAGGGCATGAAGAGGGGAGGGGCAGAGAGAGAGGGAGAAAGAGAACCCCAAGCAGGCTCTGTGCTGTCAGAACACAGCCCGACATGGGGCTCAATCCCACAAACCACGGGACCATGACCCGGGCTGAAACCAAGAGTTGGATGCCCAACTAACAGAACCACCCAGGTGCCTCTATTTAACACTTACTATGCAGCAAGGAGGCTCACAATACAGTCAATTTTTGGGACACCTAGGTGGCTCAGTCGGTTAAGCATCCCACTTCAGCTCAGGTCATGATCTCGATGTCTGTGGGTTCAAGCCCCCCGTTGGGCTCTGTGCTGACAGCTAGCTCAGAGCCTGGAGCCTGCTTCCGATTCTGTGTCTCCCTCTCTCTCTGCCCCTCCCCTGCTTGTGCTCTGTCTCTCTCTCTCTCCCTTTCAAAAATAAATGAACATTAAAAAAATAAAAATATATAGTCATCTTTCAATGAAAATGCTTTAGGAAGCAAAGATTCTGAGGAAAAATAAATATTGGATGAACTATGATATGTAATCTTGAATTATAAGAAAAAAATCTGACTCCAAAGTGTGAATGCATGTTGATGGAAGAGTCGTGCTTGTTTACTAATTTGGTCCCAGCAGTGCCGGAGCTTGCATTAGAGAGCTGTCAACTGGGCTCTGCGTTTCAACTGTTGTTGTTTACATTACAGTTAACGTCATTGCTACAAGATGGTACCAGGGCCCCTGGCTCATTCGGTGGCACATGTGACTCTTGATCTCGGGGTTGAGAAGTCGAGCCCCATGTTGAGTGTAGCGATTTCCTAAAAATACAATCCTTTTCTTTAAAGTTTATTTATTTCTGGGGCGCCTGGGTGGCTCAGTCGGCTGGGATTCTGACTTTGGCTCAGGTCATGATCTCACGTTGGTGGGTTCAAGCCCTGCGTCGGGCTCTGTGTTGACAGCTAGCTCAGAGCCTGGAACCTGCTTCGGATTCTGTATGTCTCTGTCTCTCTGCCCCTACTCCCCTCATGCTCTGTCTCTCTCTGTCTCAAGAATAAATAAAACATTAAAAATTTTCAAAAAAATAAAGTTTATTTATTTCTTATGAGAGAGAGAGAGAGAGAGAGCTGCCAGCATGGAGCCCGATGTGAGGCTTGAACTCATGAACCGTGAGATCATGACCTGAGCTGAACTGGACACCTAACCGACCGAGCCACGCAGGCACCCTTAAAAATAAAATCTTTAAGAAGATGTGGACACATTGTGGTCTTTTCCAATAATGACATGCAACTTGACTGTTCATCTCAGCCATTTATGAGATGGCTGCTGCAAGTTGAGTTCAGAGTAATAAACCGGTTTGTCTCTGAGAAAGGTAAATAACATCCATGGTGATTGAACCTTTGGTTCATAAATTTTAGCACGAATAGTGGGGCTAATATCATGGAACAAGCATCGTACGGCGAGCTGGACAGTCCGGGTCTGGATTCTAGATCTGCCACTTACTGTCAGCGATACTGAATAAATCGTTTACTATCTCTGAGCCTCCGTTTCTTCATCTGATGATCAAGGATTGTAAAGATGTCAGAAGACGACATACGTGGAAGTGTGTGACAGATAATAGTTTTGTAGCTAGGCTTTGTACAACAGCCCGATTGCAGCCTAGGGCACTAGTGACGCTAAGAGAATCTCTCCGGTGTGTCCCCCATCACGGTCTGGAACACACATGACAACAGCTGTCGTGGAGTCCATAGGCATGGGCCAAAAGAAGGCGAAAGCAATGCTTCCAGGGTTCCCCGGAGACCAGGTATAAACCCAGTCTCCTGGGCAATGGTACCCTGAGCGCACTGACACGTAGCAGTCATCAGAAGACTGGGTGTCATCAATGGGAGAGAGAGAGAGAGAGACAGAGCTCTGGCCACTAAACTGGGGAGACACGACCTTGACGCTCGGTGGGGAAAGGAGGGCACACCTACAATACGTGGGCAACTACAGCGTCAGTGTCTTACGGGTACAAAGAGGAAGACAATGCCTTATTCTTATCTGAGCAGCTGTGCCAAGGGGAAATGGAAAACACTATAATAGCCTCTCTTGTCTCCATTCCCTTTTCCTAGATGAGCCTTTTCCCACTGGAGCACTAGGGCAGGGCTTTCTTCCCCCTTCTGGTGTTCGGCCTGCCAGGGCCCGGGGCCAGCCTTACGCCGACCTGATTGGAGGGGGGTTGGGTAGGCTCTGACCCAAGAAACTTCGCTTTACAGGATTCGTCCTGAGGCCGGAAAGTCCAAGATTCATCACTTTGGCTTTAAGGCCTTGTATACAAATAAGGTAAAAACATCCTCTCTGCCACTTGCTGCACCTTCTCAGACAAATCACACATCATCGACACACGTACCGTGAATGCGTTTCCCGCATCCTCTCCAGAGAACGGAACTGGAGGGACAATGAGGGTGACAAGCTTGGCCAGAGTAATAGCTGGGGGGAGGCGAATAGACTTGGTCGATTTCCCCTTGTCAGTTATGCAATAATAATGATGATAACAACAATGGCGATGCTTATTGACCGTGTGATCTCAGGTCACCCTCCCAACAACACTAATTATTAACCCCATCCTACAAAGTGAGGAAACTGAGTTACAGGGGATTATGCAACTTGCCCAAGGTCACACGGCGAGTAAGTGGGTAAGCGGCGTTGGTGCACTTAATCTCTGTGCTATCCTGGCTCCTCAAAAGAGCAGTGTGGTGTTTCTCTTTCACACGTCTCTGAAACCAGACCCCTCACGGTGGACTTAGCTGGGTATTATGACCCAAATCTCTTAGGTCTTTTGTTTCCAAAACAAAAATGATGGCAGCCAAGGTACAGTGGCACCAGCAAAATTGTTTCCTGCTGTTTGTTATCCGGAACCTGGTCTTTATGTCATGAGACCTGCATTCTCCAGTCTACGTGCAAATGAACAAGCATGTTGGAGTCTTCAGGGCAGAACCTCACACGGGACTTGAAGAATGAGCCACACGCACCATCCCTGTGCTCTTGTACATTGCTGTTAAGAGTCGTCTTTGAAGCCAAATGGATCTTCCACATTCACATTCCAGAAATGCCCCTGCCCCCGCCCCCATGCTCCGCCTGGAAAAATCCTTCTTATCCTTCAAGGCCCAGCTCAAATGTCACCTCCTTTATGAAGTCCTTCCCGGCCCCACGGGCAGAATTAATTGCTCCTCCTCTGTGCCCCCACCCGCACTTTCTGTTAGCTCTGCTAGCCTAGCCCTTCCCACATTGTTTTAGTTAGTTGCATCAGTAAGGTCCTCGAGGTCAGAGACCTGTCTTAGTCATAAATCCTTTTATCCCGATATCCCCAGCCTAGCACATGCCATATTTCATCAACTCTAAAACCCTATTGATTGTAAGATATACCATTATTTTATGAACCGCTAAGAAAGATTTTTTTAAAACTGACAATTATACTATGATATGCCATTGATTTGAGGACGTGTTCCAAATTATTCAGGGATGTCAAAATGTTAAAAAAAAAACAAAAGTATGTCTCCAAAGTGATGAATGATGGTAATAAGTGCTTAGCAAATGTTTCTAGAACTGGATTGTGAACTCAAGGTAGAACAGAAACTCCTAGGGCCCTGTGACAGCCGATGCTTCTTAGTAAAGAAGGAACTGGGAGTTGGTGGAGAATGGTGTGCGGTTGCATTGCTGACTTCAAATATTTAATCCAACCGATTAAAGGGCTGGGTGGCCTGATGTGCCATTCCCACTAAAAAAACAAAAACAAAAACAAAACACACCTCCACATCTCCCATTTGATAGACTATAGGATTCAGCGACAATATATTCTAATCAAAATTGGAGGCCACCTAATTCAACAAGTGAATGTGATTATGGCGACAATGGTACAGAGTATTTGCATCTGCCTTGATCCTGCCTCTTCAACCCAGTTCAGCCCAGTGCTTTTCACATCTGTCCATGAAGAGGAACAGTAACAGCCCAGTTTTCTCCAAGTACATTACAGCCTGCATTAAAAAATAAAAGCACTGGGGCACCTGCGTGGCTCAGTTGGCTGAGCATCTGACTCTTGGTTTTGGCTCAGGTCATGATCTCACAGTTGATAAGATCGAGCCCCATGTCTGGCTATGTGCTGACAGCGCAGAGTCTACTTGGGATTCTGTTTCTCCCTCTCTCTGCTCCTCCCCTGCTCACACACTCTCTCTCTGTGTCAAAATAAATAAAACTTAAAAAATATATATATTTAAAAAATAAATAAATATGGGGCACCTCGGTGGCTTAGTCAGTTAAGTATCCGACTTCAGCTCAGGTCATGATCTTGCAGTCCGTGGGTTCGAGCCCCGACTTGGGCTCTGTGCTGACAGCTCAGAACCTGGAGCCTGCTTCGGATTCTGNTCCAAACTGTTGGTTTTGTGACCTTTGCTTCCATTTCTCCTTGGCCCCCTGGACCTGGTGATTGTGTATTCTCTCCTGGTTAGTGACTGGACCTAGGATTTCCCCAGGCCCTTTCCATAGGGCAGGCCGTGCGGGGCTCAGCATCCAAGGCTGGCTCCTCAAGAATCTGTGTTCTCGTTCCCTCCTAGCAACACAACTCCACCCCGTGCCCCAAAGCGGGGCTAAGCCATGCACTTACCTTTTCTAGACACACTCCTTCCCTGCCCCCTAAGCATACATAAGCACATATACACACTCATGCAAGAGAAACCAAGTTGTCACTGAAGACTTCAGACATGTGGTTGCTTGACAGAAAGTCTCCTGGAGTGAGG
>NW_027529518.1:1491555-1492081 GCF_008692635.1 Crocuta crocuta | reverse complement strand
ATGGCTCCTGGAGTGAAAAAACTCCTTTTCAAAAATTGAAATATACTAAGAAAAATTGAGCCCCGTGGCTAACACTATTTGTAAAATATTTTAAACATGTAAGCGGCTCTGCACACTAGCAGGCAGGGCCTTCTGGGGCAAGGACAAAGGGCATTTAAGGGGGTGATGAGGAAGAGGGCCAAACAAGGCAAATTGTTCCTAGTTTGCTTTTGTGCCTAGACCTTTGTGGGAAGCCAGGGACCACCAGACGCCCGAAAGTCATCTTCCTCTTCCAACAGGCTGCCAGCGCCTGGGTTAAGTTCTCAGGGCCAAGTGAGAAAGCTCCAAAGATTACTATCTCCCAATTAAGTCCAATCTTCCCAGGCCAGGCATACCCTGCTCGCCTCTCCCCTCCCAGGATAGCATAGGTTGCCTTCATTCAGTGTCTTCCCTGACCTTAATGAGTAAATGAAACCAGAGAAAGGAGAACAAATAACCTCATTTACTTCCTCTCCTGACTTTTTAATGACATAGTATTTGGAAATGT
>NW_027529518.1:1490844-1491549 GCF_008692635.1 Crocuta crocuta | reverse complement strand
GGCTCCAGTGCTGGAGTCCTGCCTCATCACAGGCACAGTTACACTTACAAACCAAACCACTGGTTGAAATCACAGAACATTAGAACAGAATCTGGATGATGGATGTACTCCCTCGTTTTACAGATGATGACAAAGAGGCCTAGAAGGTTACTTAGCTAGTTAATGGCACAACAGTCTTAGAACTCAAGCGTCTGGACTCCCGATTTGGGGATTTCCCATCAGGGAAGACACCTAACCCCTTACCACTGTACCTGCAATTCCATTTGGCTCACTGGCCTTAAAAGCGCCATGCAAATAGGACTCCGGTTACAAGACACCTTGGTGATAGATACAAACAATCGCACGGAATCAACTGGCCTATCGTTTCCACCAAAGGACCGAAGCAGTACACTTGTATTCGCTGTAAGTACAAAACTGTCATTGCCTAGGCCCGACAGGACTGCATTCCCATACAGATCAAGCCAGCTCACCAAGGGCTTACCTAAGGTGACATCTTACTCCTTTCACTCCGGTCCCAGCCAGCTGGTGACATAAACTGGGCTCGAAGCTTATGAATGTTCTCCAGTGGGATTCGGGAAGAACTGTGTTCAACAACGCCCCTTGCTGGTCAGCATGAGAAATTGCAAAAGCTATTGCCGACAAAATCAGGGCTCTAGCAAAGGTCACAGCCATGTCTCTTAGTCGTCTTCCAGTCTATGGGAACTG
>NW_027529518.1:1487733-1490695 GCF_008692635.1 Crocuta crocuta | reverse complement strand
CAAGTGTCTAATTAAGGTTGGATCTCAAAGAAAGCAGATACATTTTTAGTATCCCATGGAGTCTGAACAAGCAGCTATAAGACCCAGAGACACATGTTATGCTTACACACATAAACAGGATTTTTATTGTTAACATCAGTGAACACAGATGGAAGGATATTGATGTGCCAAGGACATATTGCTCACAAGATGACAAAATGGCTGTTGATTTGTATTCATCAATGATTTGGTGAATCACTACAAGTCTTTGAGTGAAATGTATGTATGTATATGTGTATAAAGAGATTCCTGAAGCTTCATTTCTATGTGGGCTCTCGCAATTACATCATTCGAAAGAGGAAGCAGAGGCTTTGAAGGGAACCCTTATACATTTTATGTGTAAGTCCACCCAAATGAAAAACTACGTCCGATTACACACATTTTAAGTAGCACACAAAGAAAGCACAAGAAACACTGATTTGGCTCCAAGATTCGCCTTGTGAAAGGCTTTTTTTTTTTTTTATTTTTGTTAAGTTTTAAAAAAACTCTTCTGTCAAGCTGTCGAGGGTACTTGATGATGTTACAGAAGCAAAGTGCTTCCGAAGCAGCTCCAGGGCCCTGTTATTTCTTGCTTGTAGGCTCTTCTCAGCTCTCAGCTCGTTCTTGATGGCGTCCAGCTCCCTGCGGATCTTTTCCATCTCTAATTCGTAGTACAGTTTCATTTCTTCCTTCAGGAGCGTGTTTCCGATCTCAGTTTGACGCTTCAGTTTCCTAACAGCCTCCTTTAAATCTCGGTTCTCTTGGCTCAGCCTGTGGATGACCTCTTTGGCTTGCTGCAGTTCTTCGGTTAGGTTCTGGACATTAGTCACTCTTTCAGATAGGTCGTTTCTTAAAGCTTGGAGCTCCCAGTCCTTCTTGGAAGCATCTGTCCCTGTGTCCTGAAAATTTAGGGATTTTGCAGAGACTTCTCTTTTGGAGTTCAGGAGTTCTTTTTCGGCATTTTCAAATTCCTCTTCTATTTTTCTGCATTTCATATTAAGTTCTTCCAGTTCTTCGTTCAAAAGGTTCAGGCGAAGTTTTGGAGACATTCCTTCGGTGAATTTCTTCTTGGTGTCTTGCCGCGGGAGGACTGGTAATTCCTTTGTACTCCAGGTAGCATGATCTTCCGTGCTAATAAAGCTTTCTTCAGTCACCACATCCAAAGTAGATGATTCACAGGAGACAGAATTTGTGTCTGCTTCATTCTTTGAAATGTTTATCTTTCTCTCTCTCAAATTTGGTTCTTGTTCTTTTTCATTTAGTTGAGAAATAAATTCTTTCCGCTGAAATTTATTTTCTTCTTGAAACTTTCTACTAGACAAATTATAAATCCCTTCTATTCTATTGGCCTTATCTAAAGTCATTTGTTCAGAAGATGATTCAGGCTGGGAAGCCTCATCTAGAACATCCTGTGCACTAAAAGAAGGAGCAAACATATTCTCCTTCCAGTGTTTTCTTCTAGCGTCCATTTCTCCAGGTACGTCTCCCAATTCCTGAAAAACAAAATTTAAAATCAAGGCACACTGTTTACACTGGCAGCTGGGGCAGCTGAACGAACCACTTGTGCCGGCTCACGGGTGAAAGGACCTAAATATTTGAGGGCTAGCTGTCCCTCTGACTCACTGAGTGACATGAGCTTAGGTCCCTCATTGATAAACTGCAAACCAGGGGCGCCTGGGTGGCTTGGTTGGTTAAGCAGCTAGCTCTTGATTTCAGCTCAGGTCACAGTCTCACGCTTTGTGGGTTCGAGCCCCGTGTCAGGCTCCACGCTGACAGCGTGGAGCCTGCTCAGGATTCTCTCTCTCTCCTCTCTCTCTCTCTCTGCCCTTCCCCCACTCTTGCTCTCACTTTCTCTCAAAATAAATAAACATTAAAACAAACAAAACAAAACAAAAAAACAAAAGAAAAAGAAGGAGGAGGGGGAGAAGAAGAAGGAGAAGGGGNATCCCCTACACACTCTCTCTCAAAATAAATAAATAAACTTTAAAAAATATATACATGAAGCCAGCTAAGTTCCATAGGCACTTTCAGCTTTCAAATTCTCTGATGCTACGAAGTATAACCAATCATTTGCCACATTTGGCTATTCATTGTAGACCGAGAAAACGTTTCTATGAGAAAGCAACCACACACACGAAAATGAACTGCTTCAAAAGAGTGAGTAAACGTGATTTCAAATGGACAGGTTAATATTAATAGTAGGTTAATACTTTTGCTTCTAATGTGCCTGATTTTTTTTTTTCTAGTTCTTTTGGGTGGGACTACCGCGTATTCATTCTTTAAAGTGACTAAAACATCAGGGCCTAGTGCAATGTGAGCTGCGTCTGGTAAACTATACCATGCGGACTTCCTTATGACTCACTCTTCCAAATGCCCTTCTGTCTTGACCTGCAAATTCCTGCTATTCCAGTCTTGGGCTTAGCTCTTAGGCCAGGCTGCCAAGTGTACAGAATTCTATCCAACTTGACAGCAATTTCGTGATGAGAACCGAATGTCAACAGTTGAAGATATGAATGCCACCAAATGGGTTGTTCTCAAGATACTGACTCCAAGGGTGGCTTTTAGGTAGAAATGTAACAGACTAAATCACGACCAACTTTCCAAATTTCTCAAAATTAGAGGATGTTTTATTTGTGTCCAGAGGAATCCTCCCTATTCAAAGGGAATCCATAACATACAGCTTTCCTAACGTATAGAAATATTAGATCCAACAGAACTACTCCGGAGAGGAGGGAGGAAGAAGGACCCAGGCAACACTCTGAAAGGCCACTGACATCTGAAGCCACCAAACTAGCAGCTGCAATCACTGATATGTTCATTTGCTACAATATATTTGTAGCATCACCGCTGAGAAAAATCAGAGTATGCCTGCATCTGTTTTTCCCATGCACACAATGTAATTTTATCTTGGTAACAGAAAATGGCAATTGTTGCGTTTCTTTCG
>NW_027529518.1:1485808-1487719 GCF_008692635.1 Crocuta crocuta | reverse complement strand
GGCTCTGAGAAAATTACTTTTTTGGTCTATTAGTTCTCCAGGATTTTTTAAGTTTATTTATTTATTTTTGAGAGAGAGAGAGCGCACACACACAGGGAAGGGGCAGAGAGGAGAGAAGGAGAATCCCAGGTAGGCTCCACACCATCAGCACAGAGTCTGATGCGGGGTCCAAACTCACAAACCATGAGATCATGACCTGAGCTGTGAGTTGGATACTTAAGTGACTGAGCCCCCAGGCGCCCCTCCTTGCTATGGTGAGAGAGTACACTTGATATCTATGTGTGCTGAACATGCCTCATTCCACCCTCTGCCAAAAAAGAGGGAAGGGGGACTCATCATCCCCAAGGGTACACTCCCCACTGGCAACTACTCGCCTTTGAGGAAAGGGAAAGATACAAATACTCAGTNAAGGTGTTCAAATGATTGGTTCACAAGCCATAAGCCAAGCTTTATTTAAGTTTAGTTAACAAGACCACAGTAAGAAGCGTAGACTTGAAATTCATTGTATATATTTGCCATTGGAACTTCATCTCCTTTCTCTTGAAACAGTCCTTTCTGACTTGAATTATTCCACTAAATCACCACCCGGAAGCATATATGCTCTATCTTTTCTTAAAGGGCAAGATCATCCTAATCTTGGTTTCTCTCCTCTCTCAGAACTATGAGTGAATACGATTGGGAGTTATTACAGTGGTCAGAGAAAAAAAAAAAGGAACAGAGGAAAGAGAGAAGACAGTGATGCTAATTGCCAGTCACATTTTCCAGTAGTCAAATTCTCACCAGACAATTCTGTAAAAGATAAAAATGCTTCTCATAAGACAGCAATGGGAGAGAGAGGACTATTCCTCCTACCTAATTCTGGATGAAAGGTATTGGTGAGATTGATCAGGAAGGAGGTGGACAGAGGGCAAGTGCGGTGAGGCCACCGTATACCTAGAGGTAGCAATAACGACAAGTTTGAGACAGAGATCTGGGTATAGAAAAAGGTTAAAACAAAAAACTTTTTATTAATAATTTTGCACCATGAGAAGGTGACTTCTGTCTCCAACCTTCTGATAACTCTCTGGCAGAAACCTTTTTTTTAGTCTGTCTCCAAATTCACTACCTTTCTTCCCTGAACCTCTGTACAATTGCCTGATATGGTCAGTGATTTTCAAAGAACTGGGAAGAGTCCACTTATTTTATCACTGAGGCTCAGAGAAGTCAGGTGACTTGACCAAGTGCACACAGCCTGCCGTGGTAAAACTGAGACCCTGTCTCCCAGGTCAGTGCTTGTTCTAAAATTCCTCTTTATTCTCCTGCTAGGTTTCATTCCACAAACTGAAAGAAAACAACCCCACTACTTACAGAGCTGAGGTAATTTTTGAAGGGCCACAAAAGCAGAGAGGAAAAATGAAGGGGGGAGGGTAAGGAGAATTGCATGTCACATATCAAAGGACAGAGAGAGAAAGGTTTGAAAAGCCTTTTGGAATTTCCCTCCCATGGCTTACACAGGACAGGGTCAAGGGGTCTCTGAGCTGCTCCTTTCTTTCTTTCTCTCTTTCTTTTCTTTCCTTTTCTTTTTTTTTTCTTTTTTTTTCTCTTTCATTGGAAAGAAACCCTTTAAAGGCTTGTTCCCAAATCTAGTCACAGAGTATGGCAAAGCCCAGACTGGGGGTAAGAGCCGCCAGTCTCATTTTCTCTTCGCGAACTGCACTGTTTGTTTTTTATGCAGGACGAGTGTGACATTAGTATTCTCTGGCAAGGACAAGGACTATGCTCTGAGACAATGCTGCTCCTCTACCCGGCCATGGCAGCCATCTTGCTCTCAATAAACGCGATTGGGTAATTTGTGGCAGCAGAAGGCAGATCAAAGCCGGAGCCATCACTGAAAGTAGAAGCAGGCCTTTCTAGGGGGTCAGTGGTGAGCAG
>NW_027529518.1:1483873-1485715 GCF_008692635.1 Crocuta crocuta | reverse complement strand
TAGGGGTCCAGTGGTGAGCATTTATTACTGTGGGTGCCGACCCTCCGCTACACCGCTTACAGAAGCACTAGAGGGTGGGGGAAGGAGGTCCCAGAGAAATGAAAATTTGAAAGAAACGAACAAGCCGGAACAGAGGAAAACACTATAAAGTCACATGACAAAAATAACATTAATAGTCCGCTAAGAAAGTGATCCCCCAGAAGTCCTTGGGACCGCACTGGCAAGACATGGGTGTCCACAACATGGTTACAGCTGCTCATTTGTGCCTGATGTGAATTAGCACTAGACTCCTGATCGCTCGGGTTAGTCTCTCTCTGAAAACATCACTATTCCTCCTCGGGTGACTTCCTTTTGCCAGTGGCAAAGCAGGAGGGCACTTTGGTGGAGCCGGGGAATCTCCTGACTCCCAGAAGTGGTTTATAGTCATCTACAGAATTTGAGAACCACTGATACGATACATGGAAAACAAATGTATAACGTAATGCCGTGTAACATAATTGCTGAGAGCTCCGCAAAGAGCCATCATTCATTATGGACCTGTAGGCAAACCATTCCATAAAAAACTTGGGCAGATGCACAGCTACCTTCGAATACTCCAGCAAATAACACACCACTATTTACTGGGAAGGGAGAAACCCACAAAATCATCTCATTTTCATTTGCAGGGAGGGGGCCCTGGGGAACACACTCCCATTAAGGTGGATAAGTGACCAAATCTGTTAAATCCAATTCGTTGTTTTCTAAAATGTTCGTTTTTAAAATCGCATGCTTTAGGGAAATTGGATAAGCTAACAACCAAAGATCTTTTTTCTGGTGCCTCATCTCATCCATACTGGAATCTGATTTCAAACTTTCAGGACAGTGTCTTTTGCATAAATCTACATCTGCCGGCAAAATGCAATTATTCTTCCAGGCAGGGATAGGCTGGGACTGGGAAGCAGTTCTGGAAAACCTCCAGAGGCTTTTTTTTTCTTCCCCCCACCTCGCAAGGGTGCTTCCTCTCCAACTTTGTAAATTGAGAATGACGGTTGGAAAAGGTCATCTCCAACCTGTGACGGTCAAACTTTTGTCACTACCCTCAGCCCCTCAGCCACCCTCAGCTAGAGGCGTGGCTTTTAGTCACAGCCCAGGAGCAGTGAGGGGCAGACAAAAGGGCCCTTCTTAGCGCAGGGAACTTTTCCCCATTANGCTCAATTGTCCGATCTGTTCTCACTTAAAAGCAGTAGTTACCCACCTTTTTTTCTGCTTTCACTCTTCCCAGGCATAAAACACTCTCATCATTCCCCTCACTCCTTATTTGAGAAGATTCTGACTTGCCCCCTCTAGGGGAGAGCCTCTATTTTCCACCCTCTTGAGCATCACCGGCTCGCAGAAAGATGTTAAATGCCCAAATGGGGACCCCAATCAAGTGTCTGAAGTCAAAGTGCAGGAGCATGTGTTACCGTGCAAAACCGTGCGGACGAAGGAAAAGGAAGTTCTTGAGAAAGGAAGTGGGTAAGGACTATAGTGAAAAAAGACTGGAGGGTGGTAGGTATCTCATCTCCCACACTTGAGAACTACGGGAAAACTCACCTTTTCTGAGCTTCAGTTTCTTCAGGTGTAAAATAGGGAAACTATACCTATGTCACAGGGGGTTAAGAGAAATGAACGACAATGAAAACGGAAGCAATTTTAAAGTCTACCGTCAACAATAGGTTTTGTTCTTTTTTAGGCCTTCCTCACCCTCCCTTGGGACATAAACCAGAGAGTCAGACAACCCACTCCTTCTCCAAAGTTGCCAGCCTGAAGTCATCAGACCTCATCAGAAAAAGTCCATTTGGGAAAAAAAAAAAAAAAAAAAAA
>NW_027529518.1:1483523-1483859 GCF_008692635.1 Crocuta crocuta | reverse complement strand
CTCGGATCTTACACTGATTTAACCTGCATCCTCGGGGAATGTCAGCCCTGAGTCCCATGGGGGGTGGACGGAGGCCCCCACATTTCTGAAGCTAACCTGATTCTAAGGTAGTCTTTGCTGCACCTACAGATATTTGCATTTTATCTCCAGTTGCTTTTACCAAGAACTTTCCAAATGCCCCAGTGTTTTTCAGTGCCACCAAGAACTTCTTAGAAATCTCACAGCGGACTACCAGTTTGAATATGAGGACGGATGACCCAGCACTCTGGGTTTTTCCCAGGCTTGTTCTACCCCATTTCATCACACTTCTATTTCACCAATACTCTGTGATCTCCC
>NW_027529518.1:1482173-1483388 GCF_008692635.1 Crocuta crocuta | reverse complement strand
GCATCTCATTCGGCTCTGTATCCCTGCACGTAGAGCTGCCAATAAGTATTTGTTGAGTGCATGCTCCTTAATCTTCTTTCCAGAAATTCTATTAACGCTTTGATGCTAATGGAGTTTTTGCAAATATTTATAATTTCTCCTCTGGGTTATACAGTATGGGAGGGGCGTAACATTTTAGGAATAGGACTTTTATTTTTCCCTCAAAGTTTATTCGGCTTGGCTAACGTCTTCAGGGCACTCTTTTGTTTTGTATTGTCATGAGACATTTTTGATAGCGTGCTGACAATGCAGGCTAGTGATCTAGCTACAAAGTTGAAAGACTTTTGAGGGAGGCTTTGTGCTTCTAAACGCCAACAGTAACAAGTTATCAGCCCGCAGGCAGAACTTACACTTTCCAACGTCCAAGGTCTTCTATTGGATGCCGTTGTTCTCCTCCAGCTTGAACTGAAAATAAAATCCCCACAGCATAATTAGGAAATATAATTAACCAGAATGCCCAGATCCCTGTTTATACCCGAGCTGTAGCTTAAAATGACAAGCGATATACTTAGAATGCCGTGTGGCCTCTCTAGAATGTGCCGCCAGACACTCTGAAGCAAGTTTTCTTTTTAACTTGTCAACCCACTTTCCCAACTGTTAGGCCACGAGGTCTCCGGCCCCCAAGCAACGCAGGTATCAAACAGCACCAGAATCATGGTGGCATGTGACTCAACAGGTATCTCCCGGCCTTTAGCACCTGGTGAACAAATGAGCCACCGCTGGTGGCCGCGGCAGCATGCTTGTTCCTCAGGAGCCTGCCAAGAGCCACATTAGCAAAGGGCTGGAGCCCAGGTCTTGCCTCCCTGCCTCGCTCCGAGTGTCGGGTTAATTTGTAAAATCGTTAAAAAGGGAAGTGACCTCGGTTTTCGCCTTCATCTTCCAGGNTTGTTTGGAAGATATTTAAAGTGATGCCAAGTAAAACTGAAAACTGGGCCCGGTGAACGGCTCTTACCCTCCAATTCTTTGTTATTAGTGTGAAACTACTCCTTCTACAAGAAGAGATACTGGAGTCACCTTAGTTCCGAAGGCTGAGTACTTTATTAGTATGGAAGTCACATTCTTGCTCTAAAGCGGCATCTATGCATGCAGAGTTAGGGGGGTTCTCGGTAAATGGTTAACAAACTCCTGCCGTCGCCGCTTCCAGTGGGGAGAAGGGGGCTCCCTTGGTGGCCTGGG
>NW_027529518.1:1479952-1482104 GCF_008692635.1 Crocuta crocuta | reverse complement strand
CTCAGGTTTCCTCACTTATCACTCAGGAGCTTCCCCCAAACCACCGCGGCACCCACCTGAGTCTAAAATCTATTTGGGGGCACTCAGTTCTACACCAGCTTCAAAGTTTGCTCCCAACTTCCAGGATTGGGTGGGGGAACACGCCCCCGTCCTTCGTTAGGTTGTAGACGCCACTCCCGGTATTTTGCCTAATAAATAAATGTTCCCCTCAGTCATGGAGGAGCCTGGTTGCCCACCGCTGGTTCTTCCGTCACCGACTCGGTGACACACACTGAGCACACAGCGTGGCCATCCTCTGATCTGAACCCAGCTGAGGCTGACCAAAAAGATAGGCCTGGCCGAAGGCTGCGGGGCCTGGAACAGAGCGGGACTCGGGTGTCCAAAACTGTAATAATTGTGCCTTTTAGGAAAGCTCGTATTCTCCAGAAGCATGAAGGTGAAAGGAAACATTGGCTCCGGAATCTCAAGTGAAAGATTAAAGCACGTTTGCAAAGCGACAGTCTAAGACAGTCTAGTTTCTCGAGACCCAGCAAGGGGCTGACTTAGAAACAATACCAGGGTACATTTCCAAGCTTCGAAACTTCTTGAGAACCGGATCTAACAGGTGTTTGCGAGCTGGCACGGTTGCGTTCAGATACCCTGAGGCCTAGTTCTCAATCCTTTTTCCTCCTTAGAGATCCAAAGTCAACAAGGGTGGGAGGCAGGAAGGCCTAATGTCAAGGCTGTTTTGTTATGGACCCCGTCAGAATTAGTTTGTGGGACTGTGACAAAACCTCTTTTCTTGATAGTAACTCTCCAAATTGCCTTGCTTGCACTTATCATTTCTGTTTTAATTATTTTGAAAGGGTTCCATTTAGTTTTGCTTGATAGGAGATCCCCCATTAATGTAATCAAAGAATCGTAATAGCTCTGTGCCTCAGTTTCCTTGTTTGTATAATAGGAAAAATACCTAAATTCATAGGAGTGTTGTGAGGATTAAGTAGGGTAATATTTTCAAAACCCTTAGAGCAATGCCTGACACACAGCACACCCTATATGAATGTTTCCTGTTCGTATGACAAGGATCTTGTCTTATGAATTCATTAACCTCCTAGAATATAAATATAAACATGCAGAGGATGATAAAGTCAGGGTGGCTCTGAGTGGAGTCTAAAGTCTCGAGACTCAAAATTCCAAGTCTTTATTTCAGATGGCGTCCCAGACTCCCACCAGGCACCCCCATTCCACNAGAATGCACAAAGGGTTACTTTTTTCTCCCTGTAATTCTATTTTTAAATATGGTGGGTCACTCCTACTCAGAGTATCAAATGGCAGACAAGCAACAACAGAGAGGACAGAGAGTTCTGGGACTGGGAGATACTGCAGGCTTGCAGATAGGTTTTCAAATATGGAAGCCAGAAAACAGTTTGCTATTCTCTGGAAACGTTATCAGTACCGAAGCAACAAGGTACTTGATGATAATAGAACCACATAGTTGAACAATAGAGCTCGACTTTTGTTNATAAGCTTCTTTTTATGTCCCCGATGAATGAGCCTTGTTTGAAGAACCTCAGACCTGGGATATCTGGAGCAATGAAAAAAATACACGCTTGTGGGTATATGTTGTATGTTGGTAAAGATTTCAATGATTCATGCAGATAATAACAATAGCTAACTTTTCCCACACCCCACAACCTATGTATCTGCAGATTCTGTTGGCTCTATCTTCATAATGTATCCAGAATCTGGTGGTTTCTCACCAGCTCCACCATTACTGCCCGGATCTCGGTCCCGTCATCTCTTGACTCACTGAGCTAGCGCATTAGCCTCCTGACCGCTTCGACCTTTGTCCCCTGTATTATTAGCTTCCTAGGGCTGCCGTTTCAAACTATCACCAACTGGGGGGCTCAACACAACAGACACTTATTCTCTCGCTGTTCTGGAGGCTAGGAGTCTAAAATCAAGGTGTTGACAGGAATGATTCCTTCTGGAGCCTCTGAGAGACCGTCTGTAGCTCCTAACTTCCGATTGTTGACAGCAATCAATGGCCTCCTTGGCTTATAGACACATTGCTCCAATCTCCGCCTCTGTCTTCATATGGTGTTGTCCCTATGTGTCTGTGTATCTCCACATAGCTGTCTTCTGTTTGTGTGTGTCCTTGTGCCCAACCCCC
>NW_027529518.1:1478359-1479934 GCF_008692635.1 Crocuta crocuta | reverse complement strand
TTTCCAGTATGACCTTAACTTGATTACATCCACAGAGACCCTAGTTCTGATAAAGGCACATTCATAGGGACTGGAGGGTAAGAACTTGAGCTTTATCTTTTGTTTGGAGGGGGGACACGATGCAGCCCACAACACACACCAACTACTGATTCTCAACATACATCCAGACAGACCATTATAAACTACTAGGTCAGGGAACGCTTGAGTGGCTCAGTCGGTTGAGTGTCTGACTTCTGCTCAGGTCATGATGAAGTTTGCGCATTCCAGCCCCACATGGGACTCGCTGCTGTCAGCGAGGAGGAGCCCGCTTCAGATCCTCTGTCCCCCTCTCTCCGCCCTGCCCCCACTTGCGCTTTCTCAAAAATAAAACATTTGAAAAATAAATAAACTATTAAGTCAGATCATGTTATCACTCTACTCAGAAGCCTACAAAGGTTCTCAATTTGACCTACAGTAAAAATTAAAATCCTTACGATAGCCAATAAGGCCCTACAGGATTTGCATTGAGAACCCTCCTAATTTCTCTCTTCCTTTTCTTTCTTTTTTAAAAAATTTTTTAATGTTTATTTATTTTTGAGAGAGACAGACCAACAGACAGAGGGTGAGCAGGGAAGGGGCAGATAGAGAGGGAGACACAGAATCCAAAGCAGGCTCCAGGCTCTGAGCTGTCAGCACAGAGCCCCACGCAGAGCGCAAACCTATGGACCGCGAGATCATGACCTGAGTCAAAATCAGATGCTTAACTGACTGAGCCACCCAGGCTCCCTTCTCTCGTCCTTTTCTTCAATTTCTCCAAACTCATACTTATTCAAGTAAGGATCACTGTGCACTTCAATGTGCCCAAAATTGGGCTAAGTGCTAGATTATTCAGATAGTCAAATGTGATTAATGCAGTGATGGATGGAAGTATTTACAAAATTAGGATGGGCTCAGATGAAGAAGTCAATCTGATGGGAAAGGGGTTCAAATCAAGGAAGTCTTAAACTTCTTGGAAGTTGAACCATCTGAGTTGGATCTTGAAAGATGCATAATAGTTCCCCAGGCAGACAAAAGAGATAAAAGCAGAGGGAATGGCGTGTGCAAAGGCACAGAAGCATGAAACAGCACGACAGTTTGGAAGATCCAAAATAATTCAGATTTCCTGGAGCTTAAAGTGCAGGGCAGTGGGTGGGAGGAGCCAGAAGGAGTGTAAGAGCCCACAGAAAAAGGTAATACTGGTCAGTGAAAATTATTTTGGTTAACCAATTAAAATACTTGAAGATGCAAATAGATGCATTCATACAGTTGATTTACCTTACAAAATCATTCCACTTGACTCAGAAATACTTGCTGATTTATCTGTAATACTTCAGGTAGTGTGCTAAATACAAGGCACTCAAAAATTAGTAAGATCAATGAACTCCCAGCACAAGAAACATGAAGAAAACCACACCAAGGCATATGATAATCACATTGCTTAAAACCAGTGATAGAGAAAATCTTAAAAACAGCCAGGAGAGGAAAAAAGACACATTACATACAGATGATAGGAAATTTCTCATCAGAAAAAAGGCAAGCCAGCACTTGGTGGAACAT
>NW_027529518.1:1477468-1478341 GCF_008692635.1 Crocuta crocuta | reverse complement strand
CATTTTTAAATGATTTATTTATTTATGAGAGAGAGAGACAGTGTGAGCAGGGGAGGGTCAGAGAGAGAGGGGGATACAGAATCTGAAACAGGCTCCAGGCTCTGAGCTGGCTGTCAGCACAGAGCCTGACGTGGGGCTCAAACCCACAAACCGTGAGATCATGACCTGGGCCGAAGTCGGATGCTTAGCTGACTGAGCCACCCAGGCGCCCCCATAGTGGAACATCTTTAAAGTAGTGAAAGAAAAAAGTCAGCTTAGACTTCTTTACCCAGTAAAGAGATCTTTCGAAACAAATGCAAAATACTCTTTCAGATATACAAAAGCTAAAAGATTTCAGCCCTTGAAGATCTGAACTCCAAGAAATGTTAAAGGAAGACCTTCAGGCCTCATATAGGATGAAGATGTGAACCTAGATAGGAGGCCCTGGCTGGCTCAGTTGGAAGGTCATGTGACTCTTGTTCTCGGGGTTGTAAATTCATGCCCAACGTTGGGTATAGAGATTACTCAAAAATAAAATCTTTTCAGAAATCTGGTTCTAGGGAAGCCTAGGTGGCTCAGTGAGTTAAGCATCTGAATTCAGCTTAGGTCATGATGTCACGGTTCTTGAGTTCAAGTTCTGCGTTGGGCTCTGTGCTAACAGCCCACTTCAGATCCTCTGTCCCCCTCCTCCCCTCTCTCTGCCCTTCCCCTGCTGGCGCTCTCTCTCTCTCAAAACTAAATAAACATTAAAAAATAATACAATTAAATTTAAAAATGAAATAAATTTGAAAACCTGGTTCTATATGAAGGGATGCAGAACACTGGAAATAGTAAATATGTGCATAGGTATGAAGACTTCTCTCCTACTCAAAAATGATTTTAAAAATTATCGGG
>NW_027529518.1:1470122-1477423 GCF_008692635.1 Crocuta crocuta | reverse complement strand
GGTCATGATCTCGCGGTTCAGGGGTTGGAGCCCGGCGTCGGGCTCGTCTCTGTGCTGACTGCCAGCTCAGAGCCTGGAGCCTGTTTCAGTCTGTGACTCCCTCTCTCTCTGACCCTCCCCTGCTCACGCTGTCTCTCTCTCTCTCTCCTAGAAATAAATAAAACATTAAAAAAAAAATTTTAAAAATTATCAATATTTTGTGGACTGATAGCATATGTAAAAACAATATATGACAAAAAACGGCAGACGGTTGTGTGTCCGGCTTCGGGTCAGGTCATGATCCCACGGATCGTGGATTCAAGCCCCACGTAGGGTTCTGTGCTGACAGCACAGAGCCTGGAGCCTGTCTTTGGATTCTGTGTCTCCCTCTCTCTCTGCACCTCCCCTGCTCATGCTGTCTCTCTCTCAAAAATAAATTTAAAAATACATTTAAAAATATTTTTCAAAAAAAGGCACAAACGTTGGGAGGGAATAAATGGAAACATAGTATTGCATGGTTCTTATACTATATGTGAGTGTTATATATCACTTGAAGGTAGAATCTAATAAGTAAAGTGTATATGCAGATAGTTCTCACTTTGCTTGGTTCTAATATGCACAAATTTCAGTTACCACAGTTTAGTTAAATAACTTCAGTCTCTCAATTTTAGTTACCACAGTGTATTAACTGTGAGTAACTGCATAAAGTACAGACTTTGCCACTAACTCTTTGGTATACACACACATACACACAACACACAACCATGTAAATGACAGATGGGTTTCATGATCCCTAACCAATCACACCACTTCTTTCAAAGTTTGTTGACAACTGATCACCACGCAGCTGTTATTCAGTTCATGCACAGACAGCAAAGTGTGTGGTTGTGATGACTTCGTGAATCCCAGTGATAAATCCAAGTGACATTTTATTAAAAATTTGATAAGAAAAAGAGAGACATGGCCAACAATTCTTCTGCATGTGGACATCCAGTTGTCCCTGCACCATCTACTAGATGTTATGTTATACAACTTGATTTAAATTTTTTTAATGTTTATTTTTGAGAGAGAGAGAGAGAGAGAGGAACAGAGAGTGAGCAGGGGAGGGGCAGAGAGAGGGAGACAAAGAATCTGAAGCAGGCTCCAGGTTCTGAGCTGTCAGCACAGAGCCTGATGTGGGGCTTGAACTCATGAGACATGAGATCATGACCTGAGTCTAAATCAGATGCTTAACTGACTGAGCCACCCAGGCACCCCCACAACTTGATTTGAAACCTTTTTTTGGCTCAGGTCATGATCTCACTTTTTGTGGGATCAAGTCCCGCGTCAGGGTCCTTGCTGTCAATGCTTGGGATCTTCTCTCCCTCTCCTCTCTCTGTCTCTCAAAATAAATAAATAAACCTTTTTCAAATTTTATCAAATAGCAAAATACATCTAGGAAGTAATTTTGTGCCTTTTTCATATATTCTAATTCTTTGTCTCTCTGTGCTGATTTCCAAATAATTTCTTTCTTTTCTTTTTCCTTTCCTTTCCTTTCCTTTCCTTTCCTTTCCTTTCCTTTCCTTTCCTTTCCTTTTCTTTACCTTTCTTTTCTGAGAGAGAGTGCACGCACACACAAGCAGGGAAGGGGCAGAGGGAGAGAGAGAGAGAATCCCCATCAGGCTCTCCACACCTAGCACAGAACCTGATACGGGGCTCAATCTCACAACCATGAGATCATGACCTGAGCCGAAATCAAGAATTGGACACCTAACTCACTGAGCCTCCCTGGTGCCTGGAATAATTTCTTTTTTTAAATTCAGGTATTATTGACATGTAACATGATATTAGTTTCAGATGTACAACATAATGCTTTTTGATATTTGTATGTATTGTGAAATGACCACCATAATAAGTCTAGTTAACCTCTGTCATTACCACACAATTACAATTTTTTTTCTTGTGATGAGAATTTTCAGTTCTCTTATGAATTTCTTTTGAAATGCCTTTCAATTTACTAATTGTCTAACTAATTGGGCTTAATCTGCTGTTAATCTCTTCCACTGAAGAAGAGACTTCTTAATTTCGATTATAACATTTTTTTAACTTCTAGAAGTTTGATGAAATAAATTTTCAAATATTCTTTAGAATTCCTCGTTCCCTGCACACATTATTTATTTATTTAAACATAATAAACATAGTTCTTATATTCTGTGTTTCATAATTCCAGTGCTCACTTGTGGTAATTCTGTTCTCTGGCTCTTCACTTTTTTGTAAGCTGCTCACTTTCCTTCTAAAATAATTTGAATCAATTCTTCAGATCTAGGACAAAGGTGAATTTCTTCAACCAAGGATCTATGTCTGCTTTTGCTAAGTGTCTGGAAACATTAATAGGCCAGGATCACTTTNCATGCTGAGGGCTTCTGGGCCAATTTTTTTCCTCTGTGTCCTGCTTGGCAGCATCTAGGAAATATTCCTTTGCAGTACCCTGGGGGACTGGGGAGCAAGTTAAGTTCTCCTTCATGAGGGTTTATTCCTTTTGGACACCAATTTAATGGGAAAAGAACTTCTATTAGACTTTCCACCTTTAATTGGGCCCCGAGCTTGTGTCTTTTACCCCTGTGTTTTGGGTGGCTTTCGCAAAGTTGAAATCCTCAAGCTCTCTCAAATACCACAATTGTATTTAGGATGAAGCCGATGTCGTCGTTTCGCTTCTCTGTGTTCTCACAGTCTCTGAGGTTTTATCCTGATAATTCCTTACCTTGCAGATCTTTGAAGCTTTTAAGTAGATGCTTTCTCGTCTATTAACCAGTTCTTTATGTTGTCTCGGCCATGATGACATGCCAGGAACAGAAAGCCCGTACTGCCTCTTCGGCCCACTTCAACATAGCTTCTGGAGCCACTAAACTTTTACAGAGGTCAGAAAAGATCTCTGAGCTGTCATATCAATTTGACATCCTTTTCACTCCTATCTAATTCAACCTCTCCACTGTTTCTGACACACTTGATCATTCCTTCCCTCTTGGAACAAGCTTCTGGCTTTCTCAGCACCTCGCTTCCCTATATGACTCCTACAGGACCATTCCTCAGGGCTCCGATCTGGGCCTCCTCATTTCTACATTTCTTCTGCCACCATTCTGCCTTGAGCCACTAGCATCTACCTCTCATATCGCTGCAGTAGCCCCGTCACTGGATGCTCCTTCTTCTCCTCGACCAATCCATTTTCACTAGCTACCAGAGTGATCTTTTAAAAATGAAACTCCAGGGCATCAGGGAGTGGGGAGGGGGCTCAGTCGGTTAAGCATCCGACTCTTGATTTCGGTTCAGGTCACAATCTCACGGTTCGTGGGTTCGAGCCCTGCATCAGGCTCCAAGCTGACAGTGAGCGGCCTGCTTGAGATTCTCTCTTTCTGTCTTGCTCACTCTCTCTCCCTCCCTCTCTCTCTCAAAATAAATTAATAAACTTAAAAAAGAAAATCAAGTGGTGCCTGACTTGCTTAGGTGGTAGAGCATGCAACCTCTCAGGGTTGTAAGTTTAAGCCCCATGCTAGGTGTAGAGATTATTTAAAAATAACTTCATAAGGGTGCCTGGGTGGCTCAGTTGGTTGAGCCTCCAACTGTTGGTTTCTGCTTAGGTCATGATCCTGTGGTCCTGGGATCAAGTCCTGAGTCAGGCTCTGCACTGAGCATGGAGCCTGCTTAAGAGTGTCTCTCTCTCTCTCTCTCTCAAAAAATAATATAATACAATAAAATTAAATAAATAAAATCTTTTAAAAAATGAAAATTGAATCATCATTTTGCTGAAGTCAAACCCTACAAAATACTGCATTTGAACTTTAGATAAATTCCAAACTATTTGACATTACCCACAAAACCTTGTATGATCTAACACCTCCTATATATCCATAATTATCCCTTTATATAATACTGTAGACAAACTGACTTTTCCAGTTCTTCAAACATCTCATTTTTTTTCCCATCTCAGATCCTTGTGTGTGTGTGGCAAATTTTTTAAACTAGGCTCCATACCCAACATGGGGCTTGAACTCACAGCCCTGAGATCGAGGTGCATGGTCTACCCATTGAGCCAGTCAGGTGCCCTCCCCTCCCCCTGCCACCTCAGATCCTTGATAGTTGCTGTTCTCTCTTTCTGGAATTTTGCACCATGCATTTTGCATGGCTAACTCCTGTTCATAACTCACATCTCACTTGAACTTTTCCTTCTCAAAGACTTTCCTTGACCACCTAATCCAAAGGCATCCTGTTCTTTTTCTTTAGAAAATTTATCATAATTTGTGATTAAATATTTATTGTCAGTTTATTTGGGGTCTATTCCCTCAATTATCTTTCAATGTCAGGAAGGTAGGGGTACCTGGTTGGCTCAGTCCATGGAGCGTACGGCTCTTCATCTCAGGGTCGTGAGTTTAAACACCATGCTGGGAATAGAATTTGCTTTAAAAAAAAAAAGGTCAAGAAGGTATTGGTCCTTTTTGGTATCTTCCTACTATATGCCCAGGACTCAGCACTGTTTTTGACACATAATAGAAGTTCAAGAAGCAGACCTACGTGAAAAGCACAATTATGGGAGTACCTGGGTGGCTCAGTTGGTTAAGTGGCCGACTCTTGACTTCATCTCAGGTCATGATCTCACAGTTCTTGGGTTCAAACCCCGTGTTGGGCTCTGCTCTGGCAGTGTGAAGCCTGCTTGGGATTCTCTCTTTCCCTCTCCCTACCCTCCCTTGCTCGCCCTCTCTGTCTCTCTCTCAAAATATATAAATAATCTTTTAAAAAATTAAGAAAAAGAAAAGCACAGTTATAACGAGAAATTCCACGTTGTGCACAGAATTAGAACCAAAAGATATGAGTTACATGACAATAATCCTCATAGAGATCAGGGTAAAATGAAACATAAAACATATCTGTAAATAGGCCTATGATGCTTACAGCCATGTAGCCTACATTACTTTCTCCTTTTCCTCAATAATNACAGCGTATTTCTCATGTTGGCTTGGGATTTCATTATTTGGAACTCAGAAAACATTCTCCTAGAGATTCAACATTACACATAGTGGATAGGTTCTTTTGTTTAGTACATAATGTTTAACCCATAACTCACGCATTTAAAAACGTGGATGGAAGTGGAGTGTCTTATGCTAGGTGAAAGAAGTCAGTCAGAGAAAGACAGATATCATATGATTTCACTCATATGTGGAATTTGAGAAACACAACAGATGAACACAGAGGAAGGGAAGGAAAAATCACATAAAAACAGAAAGGGAGGCAAACCATAAGAAAATTTTATTTTATTTTATTTTATTGAAAAAAATTTTTATGGTTTATTTTTGAGACAGAGACAGAGCATGAGCAGGGGAGGGGCAGAGAGAGAGAGAAGGAGACACAGAATCTGAAGCAGGCTCCAGGCTCTGAGCTGTCAGCACAGAGCCCGACACGGGGCTCGAACCCACGAACCGTGAGATCATGACCTGAGCTGAAGTCGGATGCTTAACTGACTGAGCCACCCAGGCGCCCCAAGAAAATTTTAAATACAGAGAACAAGCTGGGGGTTTCTGGAGGGGAGGTGAGTAGGGAGATGGGTTAAATGGGTGATGGGCATCAAGGAGGGCACTTTTTGGGAGGAGCACTGGGTGTCATATTGAAGAGATGAATCACTGGGTTCTACTCCTGAAGCCAAGACTATGCTGTATGTTAAGTACCTTGAATTTACTTTAAAGAAAAAAAGATAGTTCTAGGGGCTCCTGGGTGGCTCAGTCAGTTAGGCATCCAACNTTGTTCTAGCCCTGATGATGATAATAAATAATAATAAATAAAAATAAACAAAATAAACAAAACTCCCTATCCTCAGGATATCTTATATCTTATATACATATGATAAAAGAGAAAAGAAAGAAGTAACATATATGGAATGGTAGATGGTGATACAGGCTACCGTGAAGGAAGGACCGTGCCGACGTAGCTTATTGCTCGTAGAATCTATATCCTAGCGTGTTCAAAAAGGATTTGAGGTAGAAATTATTTACAGAACCTAATTATCACAAAGGAAATAATGCAAGAAAAGACTGTCAACTGAGAAAGTGTATAAAAACAATACTTCCTTCCCTACAGCAGTAGGACAGGCAGAGACCTACTTAGACTTAAGTCACTGACAAGCTCTTACTGCCTGAGACGGGGTCTCCAAAAAAGGCTGTGGCTGGAAAAGAGTAAGAGGCCCAAAATACTGATGGAAATTCCAGGAAGCAAGAAATGAGGCGTCAAGAAGGAAAGCACACTTCTTGCTGATGGTACGAGCTGCCGTGGACAAGCAGACCCCATTATTCAGTTGCTACTTGACTGTCATTTTTTTTCTACAATTATGACTGTTTCTGAGCACGATCTGCTTCCTCCCTGGCACATTAGAGTTGTAGAACTTTCCCCTTGTTGTTTTATCCTCTCAAACAAATACTTAATTGGGGGAGCTTTTCTGGTAAACTGAATTGTCAGTAACATGAAGAAACGGCAAAAACGATCCCTTCATTTCCCTACCTGTACCATTAAAATTTATATNAGAATCTTGGGTGGAAAAAAAAAAGATAAAAAATTGGTATAATGTTAAAAGCAGGATGCAAGGGAGCCACGAAAATATCTGCTCTTTAAAGCCACAGGCTCAAGTATCTGAGATGATTATAGCCAGGTTAAGGGATGACCCCGCTTTGGATCTCTGTCTCCCTCTCTCTTTGCCCTCCCCTGCTCTCGTGAGTGCTTCCACTTTCTCTCTCTCTGGAGTGGGAAAGGGGAAGAGAGAAAGGGGAACAGAAGATCCAAAGCGAGCTCCATGCTGACATCAGTGAGCCCGACGTGGGGCTCGAACCCCCAAACTGTGACATCATGACCTGAGCTGAAGTCGGATGCTCAACTGACTGAGCCACCCAGGAGCATCCAAAATAAATAAACATTAAAAAAAATGTTTGGGGAGCTGGGGTGGCTCAGTTGGCTGAGTATCTGACTCTCAGTTTTGGCTCAAGTCATGATCTTACGGTTCATGGGTTTGAGCCCAACATCGTGGGCTCTGTGCTGATAGTTTGGGGCCTGCTTGGGATTCTCTCTCTCAAATTAAATAAACATTTTTTAACTGAAAAAAAAATTTAAATGTTTAAAAAAACCAATGTTTTGTAGTTTGCAGTCTTATGCTTCTTGTGTTAAGTTTATTCCTAAGTGTTTTATTATTTTTGATGCTGTTACAAATAAGATTATTTTCTTAATTTCATTTCTGGAGTGTTCATTGCTAGTGTATTTTTATATTGATCTTGTATCCTGCTACCTTGCTATATTGGTTTCCTGGCTCTGAG
>NW_027529518.1:1468604-1470070 GCF_008692635.1 Crocuta crocuta | reverse complement strand
TCATGAAAAAATTCTACCAAATGTGTAAAGATTTAACTCCAATTTTGCCTAATCCCATCCAGAAAATAGAAGGCGAGGGAACACTTCCCAATTTATTTTATGATACTACTCCAGCAGAGAGGGGAAGGAGCATACCGTTACTGCTAGGGGAGCAAGTTCAGGTTCTCCATGTAGACTCCATGGACACCTCACTGGGGAAACGAGAGAGAAGGGAAGCTTATTAATGGGTATGCAGAGATGAGAGTCCTGGCTCCCGGGGCGCCTGGGTGGCTCAGTGGGTTGAGCATCCGACTCTTGATTTTGGCTCAGGTTATGATCTCACGGTTGGCAAGATCAAGCCCTGCATTGGGGTCTGCAATGACAGTACCGAGACCGCTCAAAACTCTCTCTCTCTCTCTCTCTGCCCCTCTTCCCTCTCAAAAATAAATAAATATATTTGTTTAAATCCTGGCTCTTGATTTGGCTTTCTCTGACACCACTCTGCCTTCCTCGTGTGGAACTGGAAGCTGCCCACTCAGCATTCGCTGCTATGGCTGGGGGCGGGACCACAGTTTTTCCTGTGATGTTTGGCTGGAGTAGAGCATTAGTAGAAAATGTTTCCTTTCTTGCTAGGTTGCCCCTCTTCTGTTTTTTGGCTAAAGAGGGCACATTTTTATTGGGGCTTTTTGGGTCTGTTCCTGTTAGCATTTCTGGATTGCCAACTTCTTCATCTCCATATCTTGAGATGTAGGAGGCAAAATAATACCCAGGGAACTCAGCACTCTGTTGTTCCTCAGCCCCTGAGATCCCCAGCCACTATGTCTGCTTCTAGTCAACTGTCAGTCTTCTCATGTTTGTTTTGTATACAGTGTACAGGATTTTCAGGTGTACCCAGAGGGAGAAATAGGGGAAAATACGTCTACACCATAGTCCTGGAAGAGGAAGTCTCTTTTGTTACAAATTTTCTAATTTTAAATGAAAAATGTAACTAATTCTCAAAGTTTCTTATATTTTAAATTATAGTGTACTAAATAAATATTCACATTCCTCTAGTTTTAATTTCCTCATACATTTATAAACAACAGTAAAAGGAATTTTAATATTTTGGTAAAACATGTTAAGAACACAGAACCATCATTACTTTGTCATGAATTATTAAGACCTCTTTGCACAGTTCAGCCTGCGTGGTCATGTGATGCTACTATGCAAAGAGAGAACATCTGTACTATACATCCTAAAAAGTACGCATTAAAACAACACTACAAAGAGTAATAATTAATAATTCAACAAAGGTGATGAGAAGTAAAAATTAAAAATGCTTGGGTAATCAAGAGGACACCCAGATGGCCAACAGACACATGAAACGATGCCCAGCATCCCTCCTTAGCAGGGAAATACAAATCAAAACCACACTGAGATACCACCTCACGCCAGTCAGAGTGGCTAAAATGAGCAAATCAGAGGACTCTAGATGCTGGCGAGGATGT
>NW_027529518.1:1466173-1468572 GCF_008692635.1 Crocuta crocuta | reverse complement strand
TGTAGCTAAAAAAAAATACTCGGGTAATCAAAAGGAATGCAGAAAAAGGAACAAAGAAGAGATGGGACAAATAGATGATAAATAGTAAAAAGGTAGACTTAATCTCAAACCTATCAATAACCATATTAAATAGAGATGGTAATACACTCTGGTTAAAAGGTGGCAATTTTCAGGGGTACCTGGCTGGCTCAGTCTGTGGAGCATGGGACTCTTAATCTTTAGGTTGTGAGTTCAAGTCCCACATAGGGAGTACAGATTACTTGGAAATAGAATCAGAAAATAAAAATGACAGAGATTGTCATACTGGATAAAAAAAAAAACCACAAGATTAGTTAATGCTACTTTCAAGAAACTTTAGGGGCATCTGGGTGGCTTATTCAGTTGAGCATTCTACTCTTGATTTTGGCTCAGGTCATGATCCCAGGGTCATGGGGTCAAGCCCTGAGTTGGGCTCTGTACTGACCATGGAGCCTGCATAAGATTCTCTCTCTGCTCCCTCGCCTCTTTGTGCTCTCTCTCTTTCTATAAAAAAAAAGAAACTTTGACTATAAAGATGAATAGGTTAAAACTAAAAGAACAGATAAAGATACTGTGCTAAAATTAACCAAAAGAAAGCTGAAATGGTTCTATTAATACCAGGCAAAGTAGATTTCAGAAAAAAAACTATTATCAAAGATAAAGATTTTCATTTTATAAGGATAAATAGGTTAATTCTTCAAGGTGACATAAAGCCTAAATATTTACATGCCTAATAGCAGAGTTTCAAATTTCATGAAACAAACACTGATTGAACTGCGAAGAGAAATAGACAAACCCAGAATTATAGTTAGAGACTTCAACAGCCCTCTCTCAATAAATAAGGCAAGTAGACAGAAAATCATTAAGAATATAGAAGACCTGAACAACATTATCAGCTAATTGGACCTAATTGATAGTTAGAGAACACTCTCCCACTAGCAGCAGGATAGATATTCTTTTTAAGTACACACACTGACCAAGATAGAATGTATTCTGGGCCGTAAAATAAGTCTCAATGAATTTAAAATGATTCAAAGTATGTTTTCTGATCACGATGGAACTAAATTAGAAATCAATAGCAGAAAGACNGCATCACATCTTCCTAGGACTCTGTCCACAGATAAAAAGGTGAAATTGTCCCTTCAGTGTCTCCTTTCTATCAAGAAGCAAAACCTTTCCAGGGAGGCCCAGAGCTGACATCCTCTTACATCTCACTGACCTCTACTGGGTTGCATGGTTTGCGGGGAATGGGTTTCCTCCCTTCAGGGGGAGAAGGGCCCATCTTCTCAGCACCAGGGCTAGGAATAGGGTAAGGTAGCAGAAGACTCTAGGGTAAAAATACATCAATAAATAAGGCACGGACTCTCCAGGCCATGCACGTACAATAGCGCTTTGATTTGCCTCTTCCATCATGTGCCCTTCCTACTATCTTGAGAAGGAGGGTGTCCTTAGGTTTTGTGCCCTAAGTGATTCAGTCACTTTACCTAGTCCTGCTCCATGTACTGTCTTGTCCCCATACCTGAACAAAGTCAGGAATCCTTTTAGAATAAACGATGGGGAAGATGGTTGTCACAATGACCATCAATGTTTCTGTATCAGCCACGCTCTTTTATGCCTCAGCCGTCAAGCATGCACATGAGGTCCTAGCCTAACTTCTGATGTTGGCCTTTTAACCTTTCTGGGGCTTTTCACTGGAAGATCTTCAAGGTTCCTCCTAGTTCTGAAGTCTGGGGAATCTTCTTGGATACGTTTAACTCAAGTGACATGGCTTCATCTGCTGCTAAAGAAGCTAAATAAAGAGACTGATGCTATTTGATTCCATAGGAGGAAAAAGTCATGTATCTGGCTCCAAACCTTCCCCATCAACCTCCATCTCCATTACCACCTCTCTCATCTCCCACCCCCCCACCAACACAGATATGCACAATAAATTGTACAACGGGGGCACCTGGCTGGCTCAGTGGGTACAGCATCCAACTCTTGACCTCAGAGCCATGAGTTCGAGCTCCACATTGGGTGTAGATATTATTTTAAAAAATAAATAAACTTTAAAAAGTACTTTGAATTGAATCGAAATGAAAACACAACATACACTGCTTTAACATCCAACTTAAAAACCTAGAAAAAGAAGATCAAATAAAACTCCAAGAGAGCCACCCCCCCAATAATAAAGATTAAAGTAGAAATCAGTAAAATAGAAAAATATGAAAATAGAGAAAATCATGGGCACCTGGATGGCTCAGTGAGTAGAGCTTGTGACTCTTGATTTTATGGTCATGAGTTCAAGCCCTACCCTGGTGTAAAGGTTACTTAAATAAATAAACTTTAAAGAATAAAAATAGAAAATCAATGAAATGAAAATTTAGCTCTTTGGGAAGATA
>NW_027529518.1:1464580-1466139 GCF_008692635.1 Crocuta crocuta | reverse complement strand
CTGCTCACGCTGTCTCTCTCTCTCCTAGAAATAAATAAAAATATTAAAAAAAAAAAAATGAAATGAAATAAAACACTATAAGCACTACAGATATTTAAAAGGCAGAATGAACAATCCTATGTCTATACATACAATGATTTAGGGGGCGCCTGGCTGGCTTCGTTGGTGGAACTTGCAACTCTTGATCTCAGAGTTGTGAGTTTGAGCCTCATGTTGGGCGTTGGGATTACTTAAGTTAAAAAAAAGTCATGAAACGATCATAATAATGGTCAGAAAGGAAACAGAAATAATAAAATGGTTTTCTTAAAAAAATTCACTAACTTAGATGAAGTGGACAACTTCTTCCAAAGAAGCCACCTGCTAAAACTCACTCAAGAAAAAGTATATAAGTTGAATAGCTCTCTATTAAAGAAATTAAAATTACTGAAAAGCTTCCCACGAAGAAAATTCCAAGCTCAGATGACATTACTGGTAAATTCTGCCTACCATCTAGAAAAGATGTATTAATTCTACACAAACTCCTTTAGAAAATGAAGCCGTTGAAATGCCTCCAAATTCATTCTATGAAGCCGGTGTTAATCTGATACCAAAACTATACTAAGGAATCACAAGAAATGAAAACTAAAGACCACTATCCCTCATGAACACAGATACAAAAGTTCTTAATAAGATAATTTTATATCAAATTAAGCCAACCATTTAAAGGACAATGCAGCAAGTGGGGTTTTTCCTGGGAATGCAAGGTCGGGAACACTTGAAAATCAATCAATACAGGGGGCACGCCGCTGGCTCAGTTGGAGGAAGGTGCAACTCTTGATCTTGGGGTCGTGAGTTTAAGCCCCACAATGGGTGTAGAGATTACTTAAAAAAATAAATTAAAAAAAAAGAAAATCAATCAGTGTGGCACAGCAGCAGCAACAACAACAAAATCCCATATGATCATTTCAATTGATTTAGAAAAATTATTTGATAAAACTCAACATCCATTTTTTTTTTCAAATAAAGGTCTCAGATATTTATTTCTGAACCAACCTACTGGTACAGAAGCATAGTAACAAAAAAAAATATTTCCCCAATAAAACATGTCTATTGTTCAGATAGTAGGGATGTTTACAGAATGATAGGATAGGATCATGTGACCTTCGTGCAGCATATATATGTGTGCCATCTCATGTACGACCCCTTATAGACCCAGCCTGGTTCTTCTCCAATGCCGCCTCTTGGAATTGTACCTGATTTTATTACCAGTTTTCATCCCAATCCACTGGGGAATGGGGCGATTCTGCTTTTGTTTCTTGGCAAGGAATTGCTTGATTCTGAAAGTCTTGTGAGAAGACATGGTGAGGAATAGTCAACCACACACCACAATGGCAGAAAAAAAGGCTCTTTTCTTAATAACAATTTTTAAAACTATTTTTTAATTTTTTAATGTTTATTTGAGAGAGAGAGAGAGAGAGAGAGAGAGAGAGAGACTGAGCATGAGCAGGGGAGGAGCAGAGAAAGAGGGAGACACAGAATCCAAAGCAGGCTCCAGACTCTGAGCTGTCAGCACAGAGCCC
>NW_027529518.1:1463525-1464262 GCF_008692635.1 Crocuta crocuta | reverse complement strand
TTTTTAATGTTTATTAGAGAGAGAGAGAGAGAGAGAGAGAGAGAGAGAGACTGAGCATGAGCAGGGGAGGAGCAGAGAAAGAGGGAGACACAGAATCCAAAGCAGGCTCCAGACTCTGAGCTGTCAGCACAGAGCCCGACTTGGGGCTCGAACTCACAAGCTGTGAGAGATCATGACCTGAGCTGAAGTCAGACGCTTAACCAACTGAACCACCCAGGTGCTGCACAATTTTTTAAAGGCTTTATTTTTTAGTAATCTTTACGCTCAAAGTGGGGCTTAAAAGTCACATGCTCTACCAACCGAGCCAGCCAGATGCCCTCCAATATCTATTTCTGATAAAAATTTCCAGAAATCAAGAAGTAGGAGAAACCTTCCTCTACTGGATAAAGGGCATCTACTAAAACCTACAGCTGATACACTCAATAGTGAAAAGCTGAATGCTTTCTCTCTCAAATTGGGAACAAGGTAAGGATGTCTGTCCTTTCCATTTATATTTTATATATTATTAGAATTTCTAGCTAGCACCGTAAGGCAAGAAAAAGAAAGAAAAAGTTTCTAGATAGAAAAGAAGGAAGTAAAACTGCTTTTGTTCTCTGAGACATGATCATCTTTATAGAAAACCCTACTAGAATCTACAAAAAAGGTTTTACAACAAATAACTGAGTTTAGCAAAGTTGTGGGATTCAAGATCAGTATCAAAAAAATCAATTGTAGGGGCACCTGGCTGGCTCAGCCAG
>NW_027529518.1:1450275-1463507 GCF_008692635.1 Crocuta crocuta | reverse complement strand
ACCAAGCATGCAACTCTTGATCTCAGAGCCATGAGTTCGAGCTCCACATTGGGTGTAGAGATGACTTAAAAAAATATTTACAAAAAGAAAGACTCACTACTACTTAGTTATCAGCTCTCTCCAAATTGATCTACAGGTTCAACACAATCTTAATCAAAATCCCAGAAGATTTTTTGTGGACATCAATAAACTGGCTCTAAAATTCATATAGAAATTCGAAAGACTGAGAATAGTAAAAACGACTTTGAAAAAAAGGACAATGTTGGAGAACTAGCATTACTTAATTTCAAGACATGTTATAAAATTATAGAAATCAAGAGTGTGGTATTAAACACAAATAGATCAATGTAACAAAATACACTCAGAAATGACTCACATATATAGGGGCAACTGATTTTTTTACCAAATGCAAATACAACTCAGTGGGAAAAGGATCGTGTTTTCAACAAATGGTACTGAAAAATTTTATTTTTTTAAAAGTTTATTTATTTAGGGGCACCTGGGTGGCTCAATCCGTTGAGCATCTGACTTCAGCTCAGGTCATGATCTCACAGTTTGTGAGTTCAGGCCCCACATTGGACTCACTGCTGTCAGCAAGGAGCCCCTTCAGATCCTCTGTCCTCTCCTCTCTCTGTCCCTCCCCCACTAACAGGAGAGAAGTGGAGAGAGAGGGAGAGAGAGAATCCCAAGCAGGGTCCATGCCGTCAGCACAGAGCCAGACTTAGGGCTCCATCCCACAAACTGTGAGATTATCACCTGAGCTAAAATCAAGAGTCAGATGCTCAGCCAACTGAGCCACCCAGGCACTCCTTTATTTCTTTCTTTTAAAGATTTTATTTTATTTTATTTTATTTAGCTTTTTTAACGTTTATTTTTGAGACAGAGACAGAGCGTGAGCAGGGGAGGGGCAGAGAGAGAGGGAGACACAGAACCCGAAGCAGGCTCCAGGCTCTGAGCTAGCTGTCAGCACAGAGCCTGACGCGGGGCTCGAACCCACAAACCGTGAGATCATGACCCGAGCCGAAGTCGGCCGCTTAACCGACTGAGCCACCCAGGCGCCCCTAAAGATTTTATTTTTAAGTAATCTCTACACCCAACGTGGGGCTCAAACTCACAACCTGGAGATCAAGGGTCATATACTCCCCTGACTGGAGCCAGCCAGATGACCCAAGAGGCATAGGTTTTAAAAGCTTACAAAATTAATATATTTTATTTCAGAGAAAATTTTCATCATCTTATTTTCTATTGTTTCAGATCCTAGGAATGGGTTTGATTTTAAGGCAAACAACTGAGTAAGGTAAATAGTGAAAGGAAAAGCCTTCCTCTGTCTTTGTCCCACCCTAATCTTGTCTTTAGGCATCACCATCATTAATAGTTTCTTGCAAACTCATCCCCAAATTTTCTACAATATGCAAGCAGAGAGAGACAGAATTTTTTTGTTTACCTTTGTTCGGACGCCAAGGGGATCACATGGAAGGTAGAGTCCAGTACAAACAGATCTCTTTTATTCTCTTGAACAGCTGCATGCTATTCCCCTGGCCGATATATCTTCATTTATTTCACTACTCATTCATGGNACAGAGCACGAATGGGGAAGGAGCAGAGAGAGAGGGAGACACAGAATCTGAAGCAGGTTCAAGGCTCTGAGCTGTCAGCACAGAGCCTGACGCGGGGCTCAAGCTCACAAACCGTGAGATCACGACCTGAGCCGAAGTTGGGCACGCAACCGACTGAGCCACCCGGGCGCCCAGAATGTTCTTTTTTTAAAAGTTTATTCATTTTGAGAGAGAGCAAGAGCGAGCAGGGGAGGGGCAGAGAGAGAGAGAGAGGGAGAGAGAGAGATTCTGAAGCAGGCTTCGCACTGTCTGTGCAGAGCCCGACTTAGGGCTCGATCCCATGAACCATGAGATCAGGACCTGAGCCAAAATCAAAAGTCGGTGGCTCAACCGACTGAGCCACCCAAGCGCCCCTGTAATAAGCATTCTTAAATAATGTTTTATCTACTTGTGGGCATGTGTTTGTAGGGAAAAGTTACAAAACTTGGATAACAAGGTGGTATGGAGCGATTAAATGCATGGCTGTTGGGTCCAAAGAAATTTTGGGGATTTACATTCACACTATTATTGTTGGGAGAAGATCTACAGATTTCCTAACAGCCTTGTCAACACAGGAAGGTGAATCATGCTGTCTTAACGTGCATTCTTAAACTGTGTGCGAGGTCGAGCATGGTCTTATGTTTTACTGGATACTCATATTTCTTTAAAGAAGTACATTGTTCAAGGGAGTCGAAATGAATGGATATATGTGCCGCTTTAGGGGAACACAGCTATTATAGTCAATGAAATATACTTCCATGCTATTTGCACTTAAGAAAAATAACCTTTTTCTATTGCTAATATAAGTGTTGAACGTTTAAAGATAAGAACAATAGAAATACAGTTTTCTGGCATTTAAAAAATAGATCAATGATCTGTAATGTGCCATGGGCAGTAAAACATATGGTGGGAATTAAGATTTTCAGAGGGATAGAAAGGATGGCTTGTTTCTTTCACTGGCTAAGAGGCTATGACCCACATGCACCACGTGACCCGTCAGGACCTACTGACCCACCAATTATCCTGTGGAAAATGAACTCCCTAACTCTTTCTAACTTTCGCCAAATCTGCAGCTCCTGCTGGCTTCCCCGTCTCTGTTAAAGGCATCACATCTACCCAGACAGCCAAGCTAGAGATTGGGGAGGGGGCGCCCCCATTTTTTCTCTGCCCCGCGCAGCTGCTCCCCACCCTCACCTCTTTCCCTGGGTCTTTGTGAGGATGAGACGCGGTACCGTGTCCGGAAGCACCCAGCACAATGTCCGGCAGGGGGTGGTCGGGAGCAGAGACTTCATTTTTGCCTTTCGGGCTTCTGCCTTAGCCGTGGGCTCTATCCCCTAACCACCACCGCGACACGGAAACGACGAGAACAACCACACTGTTTGAAGCACTGCCTTCTTACCGGTGACCTGTGGCGTTCCACGCTGTCTATCCAAAGCTTCTGCCCTACTTGTTAAGCTGTATACCTGGAGGAATCGGTGCGTGGGACACTCCCCTTTCACTAGGCAGCAATAATGGAGCTGTCCATGTGGAACATATTAATTGAAAAATACCCTAATCTTTTTACTTTATAAATGGAAAGGATGCTAATGATTTCTTCTCTTCTTACAGATCGGTATTGTTATTTTAAACTTTGGTTTGGAAGGAAAATTAGATGGAATGCTCTCAGAAAGATTTTGGAGGGGAGGTCATATGAAGGCAAAGGCAGAAGGTCTAAATGGTGGTGGGAAGTGAAATAAAAACCCTCAGTCACCACCTCCTGACCTAGTTATAGGTCATCAGTATCCCCTACACCACAAAGCATATTTCTGGCCCATATGGCTTCTACCACCTTCTGTTGGGGGGAGGGGGGGGCGTGCTCAGAGACTACAAATTCACTTTAATTTGTCCATTATCCTCAGCAAAACATAATTAAGAACATAAATGGACTGCTTCTAAAAATAATATTGTGCATTTCAAAACAAAATATTATGAAGTTTGGATTATCTGGTGTTTCAGATTATCTCTGCCACTGCTCTAGAGGGTCAAATTTCCTCTGCAGCTCCGTAGCCTTTGAAAATATGTGTTTAGTTATAAACATAGGTTCCTCTGGGGAACCTCCAAATAGGAACGTTTCTCTCGTTCGGGAGTGGGAAATGCCTGTATTTCCTTTGACACAGAGGACAGCACTAATGCTTGCCAATTTGCAGATAATTTCAAAATGTGGTCTAACCCCCATGCTTTCACCAGTCAGCAGAAAATTTTCTGCCATCTATTTGTCAATGAGCATGAGTCAACTCAAGAAGTTTAGCTCTTAGCTACTGGTCTGGGCCGTATTTTCAAGCGTTAAAAAATGAAAAGTATTTTTTTTAAACTGGAAAAGTAGCGAGTGCCTCTCACTCACCCCTTTCTCCTATAACCTCCAGCCCTTCTCCAGGGGCAACCAATGTTAGCAATTTCTTAGGAATACTTTTGGCAATAACCTGTACACATACAAGCATGAATGTGTATATCTAGCCTCCTTTTTACATAAATGGGAGCATATCATTCCTATTGCCCTACGTTATTTTTCACTTGTTATATCTTAGAGACTGTTTCATATCAGGAGATCGATCGATTGATCTATCTTATCTTTAACAATATCATAGTATTTCAATGTGTGACTATACATTCACTTATTGAGCCAGTCCTTATTCTAGAAATATGGGTTGTTTCTAGGTTTCTTCCCTATTACAAACAATGCTGCCATCAAACCTCCCTGTTTTAAAAAGGAAAGTGTAGAATATGCACTAAACCCCCACCCCATGCTTTCACCAGTCAGAGCATTTTGAGGCAAACTTCTTCAGTAAATACTTCAAGGTCGAAAAGATTGCATTTGATTGATGTGCCTCTTACTTAAGATACCCTCTTGAGTTTAAATTCAAAACCCCCCTCCTTTTATTCCTTGTGATTTGTTTGTTGGAAAAACTGGGCTGTTTGTCCTGCCGTGTCTCACATTCTGAGTTTTTCTGACTGCATTGCATGGTGTTATTTAACACGTTCTTTCTCTCTCCCTTGTATTTCCTGCAAACTGGTGGTTTGATCAAGAGACTTCATTAGATTCAGGTTTAATGCTTCAGCAAGAAGTCTCCCTAGACAGCATTGTACGCTTCCCTCAGAAAACTGTAAACATTCTTCTATATGGGTGGGGGTGTGACTGTTGGATAAATTCCTCTAAGTGAAATTGTATGCACCATCTCTTGAGGTTTTTTTTTTTTTTTAAGTAGGCTGCACACCCAATGTGGGGCTTGAACTCATGACCCTGACTGAGATCAAGAGTCGTGTGCCCTACCCACTGAGCCAGCCAGGTGCCCCTACATGTGCCGTCTTTTAATTTCACCAAATTACTGATTGCCTTCCACAGAAATAATGCCAATATACATCACCACCTGAAATAAATATGAATCTCTGTTTCCCCATAGCAACACTGCTTTATCAAGCCCCTCTTAGTCTTCACCAATCTGGTACGTGGAAAATGTTATCTCGTCAAGGGTTAATACAATCTAGATTGGACTAGAACTGGATTGTATATTGCTTCAGCCCAATTTCTTTATTCATTAGCTCTCACAAGTACACTATTGTAGGTCGATATAACTGTGGTAAGAATACAAATGATCTACGGGGCGCCTGGGTGGCTTAGTCGGTTGGGCGTCCGACTTTCGCTTGGGTCATGATCTCGCGGTTCGTGGGTTTGAGCCCCGCGTCGGGCTCTGTGCTGGCNTGTGAAATATTTGCTAACATGTAACGTAAAGCCACGTGTGCAGGGCTCATGCCTTTGGTCCGTAGATGCAGATGCAGCTTAAAAAATCTTGTGTGTCGGTTTGGGAAACTGGTAGAATTTCCCATGTCTAGAGCTTCAGCTCCCTGCCAACTGTGTGGAGGGATCCAGTGATGACTAACACCAAGATCTTTGTGCCAACGAATTTACGGTCCAGAAAGGGAAGTGAGACACTAATTTACAATGCAGTGAAAATGCAGTGGAGAAAGAGCTCACTTCAACTGGAGGGACCAGAGAGAGGTGGCATTTCAAACGGACCTTGAAGAATGGACACGTCTCAGAAAGGCAGAGGGGGAGACAGCCTCCAGAGGGCAAGAAGAACATGAAGGGAAGGAGATGAAGAAAGCATGATACGGATTCAAGGAATCGCGAGCAAGCCAATTGAACTGTAGAGTAGAGAGAGAAAGGACATGTGGGGAATCGAAGGGACCACAAACTTGGGAAACATAGAAAACCAAGCTAGTGAGCACAGTTATTTAAGAGACACAACATTTTGAATGACTAAAAGGAAATAATTGCTACTGTAAAAAGTAAAAGGCCAAATAGGTGATTTAAAAAAAAGAAAGAAAGAAAAAACAAAAAACAAGGGGCACCTGGACGACTCAGCCGGGTAGAGCACGTGACTCTCAATCTCAGGGTTGTGAATTCCAACCCCACATTGGGTGTAGAGATTACTTAGAGATAAAATCTTTAATCGAGTCCCCCCCCCCACAGAATCACATAGATCTTTTGAACAGCAATCACTTTACAACACATTACCATTACATCTTCCCTTAACAGTCTTCAATGATAATTTTATGTGCCTTTAGTGTTTATGTGCATAAATACAATTTCTACAGTGTTCTGCACAGCCTGGCTAGGAAAAAAATAATAGAGGAAGCCACATATCTTCTTTGCTTGATCAAAGCCGGATGGCACTGAAGCACTGAGGGGTTTTGTTTGTTTGTTTTTAATTATAGTTTAGAGTAACAAACAACTCTTGAGGGACATTTTCAGAATTCTCAAAAATCACACCAAATTACCCGCCTCAGTGAATTTCTCCTCATTGTGACTGGGGAGAGGAGATGCCATTCATCTTCTAGAAGGCTGGGCTTCTGTGAATGGCAAACTACAACAAGAATCAGCATTTTCTGCTGCCAGGTATTAAGATTCAGGGCAAAGAAAAAGTCCCCTTGGAAGCAATACTGTCTCAGAACGCTTTGCAAAGACAGAAATACTCTCTATCTTCACTGTCCAATACAGAAAGTGACTAGTTACATGTAACTGCATGTTGCTTACTTTTTCACTAATTAAACTCTATTAAATAGCCTCATGTGGCTATTGGCTAGTGGTATGGCTTTGAACTAAAAATGCTGATCGCTTTCCCTGACAAATGAAGTTACTGATGAAAATAACATACACCAATAGAACATATGAATGCACGAAAACAGTGTCATGTTTATGCCATAGTGAGGGCGAGATGCCGTCTGGAGCCCCAGAACTCTTCACACCATGAAAATTCCACTTAATGTCAGGGGCGATGGTAATTTACTTCTTTATGCAAAGCTTGCCGGGTCCTATTCTTCTAATGAAGGCAAGCATGCCTGTGCTGGTACAACAGACTTTGAGTACAGATAAGAACAGATTAAAACTCTTAAGTGGCAATAATCAAACTATGAACCCTCCTGCTGAATTCTTGGACTTTGAATGGAGTTGGATTTTCTTTTTCTCCAAACGTCTTGAAGTCTGTAGCCCCTCTGGATACTTCATGCGGTGGAAATATGCCCTGAGTTACTAACCGAACGCCCCTTTGCAGCACTTTTTAAAATGGAATTTCAGATTCATTAGAACAAAAGGATGCACTTTTCTCGACCTTGGGAGCTTGTGACCATTGGGAGATGAAAAGAGTAGTGACACTAAGGAAAACTATTGTCCAGAAAAATAAGCCTCTCTAAGGGGCACCAGGAATCCACAATAAAATCCCTGTTTCCAAGAAAATCCAGGCATTTCCATCAAAAAAGCCTGGAAAGATAAATAGAATGTCCTTAAAAGCCACAGGTTTTTAATAATACAAAATGTCTAAGTCCAGGGTAAACAAAGAGCTAAGAAAAACTAACATCTACTAACTCAAGTTTCTCAAGACCCAGGTCGTGACCTAGAGCCTGATCACAAGGTATTTGTAAAAGAGCTGCTTTTCCTGAGCCTGCAATGAGTTTATTTTGTGGAACTTGTTTGGCTTCAGAATGCCAAGGCTGCACAAAAATTGTCAAGCCAGGTGAATTACAATGACTCTTTCGGTTCACAACAATGAGAACCGGGATTCGGGGGCTCGTCAAAAAGTGATGTCCATGCCCTCCATCTAACAACCAAAATGAACCGGACTGATTTGCTGAATCCAGAGTTAACACTTATTTTCATCTTGTTATCTTAGTACAGGAGTTCCTTTCTCACCTGATTTCCCAAGCGTGATTAGTGTAACTTTTCAAAATGGGATGGATTCTTCACCTTCGATGCTTTCTGAATGATCTATTTAAGTATAGTTCTTTCCGATTTCCACCCTCTGGGAGGCAGAAGTCACCAGGTCTCTTTGTTGTACAAGCTATTTCAACTTGCTGCTATACCACATCCTTTCTCTGACCGGCTGACTTCCAGGAACTAACCTGTGGTTTTGAAAACAGAGTATTTTCCACAGCAGGCTGTATTAGTTATTATTGACATTATTCATGTATTCTGAAGGTGTGCCCCAGGGCTTTTACAATGAGCTACTACAAAAAATCAAAGAGCAATAAACAAAAACCAGGAGACTTGCTCAAGCACCTAAATGTTAATTCATGTGTTTTTGTACTTAGCATTTTGTTCACCGAGGTAGGCTCTGAAAATGTTAAAAGCAAGAGCAAAATTAATTTCCCATGGTCCCTGAAGTGGTTTTTTTTGCATGATTTTATAAATAATTCAAGGATATGTCATTTTTCTTTTTAAAGTTCTGTTAAATAACAGCTCCTGAGAATTAAGCTGTCACTACACTATTCTACACTGGGACTGGCTTTATCGCCTTTTCGCTCTTTATCCAACAGTGGGTGAGACCGTCCTCTTTCATACTCAAGGATTTATTTAATGTAAACTATTTTGATATTTTAATGATTTAGAATAAATTATGTAGGCAGGCCAAAAAAAAATCATTAAAGAGCAGGCTCTCATCATGCTTGTTAGAAGAACAGTTTTCTGAGCACTTTTAAAAAGTCACGTTGAGGTCAAGTTTCACAGCCATCTTCACTTTGAAACATAATATATAAAAGCGGTGGGATTTTTTAAAAAATACGAAATCACGTATGTTTTGGACTTAAGTGGGAAACATTTCAACATTGAAATTACCATCAAACTCTCCTCTTTGAAACAGAAGGATCCGAGGAAAGAGCTGTGACTAGTTAGTTGCTGAAAGAAAGAATCTTGGTGAGATGTTACTGCTGTCCCTTTGGCTGGAATGATGACCTGCACTAATCCTAAAGGTCAAGCTGGTAACAATGCTTTCTGAGGAGCCTGTTTTAACATCATGAAAAAAAATAAATCTTTGAAACGAAAGGGCTAAGCCCAACCTCTTCATACTGATCATTGTACAATTTCAATTTTGTTAATTACACATCTATTCTCAAGAATTAGGCGGTATGTAGGAATTCCTATAAGTGTTTATGATAGTGTCTTAATCCTTAAAGAACTTAAATATGTTGTTGGTCTGGTGAAGCATTTAGAAAACAATGGAAATGCTTAAACCAGAGACATGAACAGAGTAAGACAAGAGGAATCCATTTTAATTCTGAGCTCCCCAATTTTAAGTTTCTAGAAAGCCCAAGTGCTTTTTGCGAATTGGGACACAAGAAAACGTGGTATTTTGGCAGAGAAGCATTGGAAAAAGGGTGTATTCGTGAAAACAGACGTGCTACACTGTTGCATCTATTGTATTTCAAGCAGAAAGCACTATGTGAGAGGACTCTAGTAGACATTAAGTTACTTGGAGTCAGTTTATCTGGGTTCTAGTTCTGCCACGGAAGTTTGAGTAAGCCTCTTCAACGTGCTGGTCTGTGCTTTGTTGAGGAGATGGTCTTTAAGAGCCCGTCTGGCTCTACAATTCTATGGTTTTTATGAACACTATAGTTTGTGTTTGATATCGTGTGTGTGTGTGTGTGTGAGTGTGTGTGTGTGTAGGTAGGTACAGACCCACACAGGTAGACATAAACCCTATATATGAACTATGTACTAGTCGCTATGAGCAGTGACCACAGAAAAGGAAAACAGTTGTGTCCAAATCCCTCTCAGGTCTGGAGAGTCTCGGAGGGGGAGCTGCGACCAAGTTGTGACTGACTCAAATGAAGCGCTACCTAGCGGGTTATGGCCCTGGTTCTAGAGCCTGGCAGGTGGTGTGGAAGTGGGGGGGGGTAGAGAGGTGGTTAAGCTTGTGGGGCTGGACTCATGGCTCCACCACTTAATTAACAGTTGTGTGGTTTTTGGCAGTTAAATAACTTTGGTTTCCTCAAGTGGAAAGTGGGAAGATGGTAAAAAGATCAGCTCATAGGGTCGCTGTGAGGATTTTATGACTTTACATGTATAAAGCGAAAGCACTTAGAAGCATGCCTAGCACATAATACATATTCAATAAATGTTAGCTGTTATTACAAGATGAATATGGAGTGAACCCTTTATTAACGGAGATGGCTTGATGACCTGGGAACATTGGCAAAGTAATATTAACAGCTAACAGCCATGCCGTGGACGATGAATAAGAAAGAGGGACAGAGTAGCTGGTGCTATTAATAGACTGGTCCGTGCCAGAAGGCAGCACAAATCCCCTAAGCCTGTGCTGTCCAATATGGTCGCTGCTAGCCACATGTGCTATTGAGCACTTGAAATGTGTTTAGTCTGAAATGAGATGGGCAGCATGTATAAAGTACACATGGGATTTGAAAGACTTAATACAAAAAAGCAAAGCATCTCGTTACTAGTTTTTATGTTGATTACATGTTTAAATGAGTATATTTTGGATGTTTGGGGTTAACTAAAATATACTCCTTTTTTAAAGCTCTTATAATGTGGCTACATGAAAATGTAAAGTTGCCTGTGTGGCCTGTATTATCTTTCTCTGGGACGGCACTGCTCAAAAGTGTTAAAGGAACCAACCTTCGCTGCCCTTAAACTGTATCCCATTAGGTTTCTCATTGGTGGGTAAGCGACTATTTGACTCTGTTCCAGCAAATGCTATTTCCCTCCCTCTCAGACGCTCTGAAGGAAGCCACATTCTATCACTGACCCTAACACTGGAATTAACTCTGATTACTTATCCAAATGCTCCCCTCATGGCTTTGCTGTGTCTCCTTTGCGATGAGAATGGAGATTTCTGAAATGGTCCTGCGTGGCTGATCTTGCTTGGTCTCAAGTTCCATCATGTCCAATTACTTGTCCTTAGAACCTCACTTCATCACCTAGAACAGAAGGGTAACACTAATAACTGCCTGTGAAATAGGGTCATGGTGTGAGATTTTTATATAAAGTATTTAGAGCGATAATGGCACATAGTAAGCCCTCAATCAATGTCACAGATTATTCATCTTAATTTTGCCTTGAGTGGTTTTTGAGGTGAGGGGGTCTGAATTATTAAATTTGTTTTGAGGGGCGCCCAGTGGCTCAGTGAGTTCAGCATCCAACTCCTGGTTTCGGCTCAGGCCATGATCTCAGGGTTTGTGGGTTCAAGCCCCGCATCGGGGTCTGCAGCTGACAACTTGTAGCCTGTTTGGGATTCTCTCTCTCTCTCTCTCTCTCTCTCTGCTCCTTCCCCACTCACACTGTCTCTGTCTCTCTCAAAAGAAATAAACTTAAAAAATGTTTTTAATTAAAAATAAACAAGCAAATAAATAAATAGATTTATTTTGAGTTTAGGTGAAAAATCTAGCCAGGCTCTTCTGCCGACGACTGATAAAGCTACAGAATCACCAAAGACTGAGCATCTCGGGTACTGGTATCCCTTGTCTGAAGGAACTGATGGAGGGGAGAGCAGCTAAGACCATTTCTTGGGGGCGAGGCGGGAGTGAGGAGCAGGCTTCGGGACGGCGAAGCGCACGAAGGCCAGAGGTTGCACGCAGTTGTGGCATTTGTAGGTCCCGCTCTCTGCCAGTGGAAATGGGGACAACTTCCACCATCTAACCTCCCACACTTCAGCTGACCATCAGACAAAATAACGTGCGTGCGTTGATGTGCTTTGAAAAACGTCCAGCTCCGACGCAGAGGCCACGAATCATTATTCTCTTTCTAAACACGCAAGTACTCCGTTTAAACAAAATGGAAGTCAAGTGCCGTGCTCGTTCAGAGAAGGTGGAGATTTAACAGGAAGGCTTTCTGCGGGAGGTGTAACTCGAAATGGCCCTTCAAGAGTGAGAGAGAACCAGAGACCACTGATCTGCCCAAATGGCTGCCAGTCACGTGTCCATGCCAGGAGGTAAAGGATGAATCCACTTCAGACACAATCATAGTCAAAGGGCTTCCCAGAATCTTTCTGCTGACTTACATGAACGGAAACCCTTGTTCATAGAATAAAGGATGAGGCAGAAGGCACCCGGCGCGTCGGGACACTCACTCTTGTGGAGTATTTTCCTACATGGTAGGTCCATGTGGAATAATTCCACACGAATCCCTGATTTACTGCACTCTTTGTGACCAAATGTTTTGTGTTAACATTTACATCCACAAAAGAGGAACGTTTGGGGCAGATTATTGAATACTTAAATGTAATAAAGCACCTTACATTTATGAGACATTGTAATTCAATCAATAAAGCAAACNGGAAGACCAGGAAGAAGGGGTGGGGGGTGGGGGGGAGGGAAGAACATAAAGGAGGGAGGAAGGAGATAAAGAGCGAAGATTTATGGAGTGGGAAGAGACCTCAGAGGTAATCTAGTAAGTGATTTGCTTAAATGTCATTCAGCTAGTTAGTGACAGAGCGCAGACTGAAACTGAAATCTCCTGACCCTCTCTCTCCAGGTCCCTTTCGGCACCACCACATGGTTTTGGGAGAGAGAGCTGACTGAGCAGTCAGTGGAAAAGGGTAAGGCCCAAAATCCCAGCCTGGGTCTTCTTAGATTCCCACCCCCTCCCCCTCTTTGAGATGCAAAACCCCTTCTCTTACACTTTGAACTGGCTTTCCTTAATCTTCTCCTACCCTTTTCTATTCCAAACCACCAAAAGGAACTTCTCTGTGAGCTGTCGAAATCTTTACAGAGAAACTCCCTAGAGTTATCTTTATTTGCTTGGAGAACATTGCTTGATCTCTCGGTTATATATTTTTCGACAGAGTTAAAGAATTGCTCGTGTTATCTAGTCCCTTCCCTTCGGTTTTGGGTGGCTAGTAAACACTTTGTGTTGAAACAGAATTTACCAAGTGGAAAAGAGCCGGCATTTCTGATATCCCCCAATACAAATACTCAACCTCGTCACTAGACCAACAATGTAAGTGTCAACACACTCTGAAAGGGGCTCATAAAACTGCAAAGTTGAAGTTGTCTCCACCATCAGAGTTTACAATCTAGTAGGGCGGATGGACAAAGCTCAATTATCCATAATGGCCTCGGCAGAGATGTGATAATACCTCATCTCATTAGCATGTTAGCATATGCTATAAAATATGATAATTTTAAACTCAGATGAACGCTTTTTATTCTTTTTCTCTATAAAAGGCTGGGGTGGGGATCCAATTCATGACATTCCTATACAACAATGGGGACACTGTTTCCACATTGCTCATTCCAAAAGGCATTTCTGAAAGCTAGAGATAGATGCCTTTTAGAAAGTAGACCACATTTTCTGAAACAATACTTAATTTATTC
>NW_027529518.1:1445380-1450231 GCF_008692635.1 Crocuta crocuta | reverse complement strand
TCCATAAAACATTATGAGGCAGAATTATAACACAGATGGTATAACAGTTTATACAATATTAACAGCTCTTTTAATGTCAAGCTAGTACATATAAAGGCATCAGAGAGAGAAAGAGTGTGTTTCTCCTTTTTAACTATACAGTTGAAAAATCTGAGAGGCGATTAACACGTCAGGAACATTTCAGTTTGCAGGTTATGAATTTGAACATAAAGCTGCATTTGGATGGTCAAAGGGTCATTATCTGGTTTCACGATTTCAGATCCCAGTCTGGAGCAGGGGTGTGGTGGGGGGGTGAGAAAGCAGATACCCACTTCCCTGTGCGACAGCCAGCCAGGTTCCTTGGAACATTTGAGTAGGAGGGTGGTAGTTGGTGTGTCTTTTCAGTCGGTATAATTGGACTGTAGTTGAAGTGTGAGGATGACTAGATCGTTACAGCTTTGATAGCATGCGTCTCCCCAAACGGTCCTTCGGGGTCTTGCTTGCACCTCTGGTGCTTCAGATCTTGGCAGTAAGAAGCCAGGGTCTTGGGAAGGAGTCTGCAAGATGGGCACGGGGCATCAGGAAAGAGCAAAGAAGGGAGAAGGTGGGTTGAGGCCCCAGCAGCACCACACTGCCCACTGTGATCACTCTGCTGCTTTCACACATTACCTCATTGAATTTTCCCAACAGCCACACGGGAAGATCGAGCTTGAAAATAAGTCAAGGACTACTTAAGTTTCTTTCCAAATTGGCCCAAAATTGTGGTTTTCTTCATTCTGGTCAGGCGACAATTAGTAGAGGCATCTTAGGCAAGTTACTTCGAAGGGCCTCAGTTTCCTCATCTGTAAAATGGAGTGATTAGGTTAGATATCCGCTAAGAAGCATGCCAACCTAAAGTATTGGCTCCAATTATTCCTTAAGAGATTCCCTGCTAGGTCATTTCAAGCTCTAGTGCTGTTCCGTGCAGTACCTCATCAGAAACGTAGTGTCCAAAGGATGCAAGAACTTGACCAGGAGTCGGGCAAAATGAAAGGCAAATTGGAATGTGGGATTTTTTTTCCCCCAACAATTTGTGCCAGTCTGCCAAACACTAGGGTTAATTTCTGGAGCTGTGAATACATGATAGTATTAAAGCCAGCAAAAATAATTTTGGAGTTAATTTGCCAAGAGCTTTAGATCTTAACTTTTAAGACTTTCGTGTAAACTTGTAACTTTGTTACTGGAGTTTCATCAAACATAGAGATTAGTTTAAGAATGGTGGGTTTGAATTGTAAATGAAATAGTTGAAATTGCAGGAAACCAAGGAACTGTTGACCAAAACAAGTGTAAATAGGACACTTTGTTTAGGAACCAAAATATAAAATGTATTCTCCTAACTTTGATGCTTACATTTAAAACTCAAGTAAATGTATGACATTTCCCCCCTCCCCCAGCAGATTTTAAGGATGTTATAAACAACTATTTAAAGAAGAGCCTTTTGAAGCTTAATGAAGAGGGGGTAATTAGTTGAGTGGGACTACAGCAAATAAAAATTGGTCTTGCTTTTGTTAGGTGGTTAACCACACTGATGGGGTCGATTTAATTTCTAGTTTGTTGATTATCTTTAGACATTAGATTATTGAAAATAATTTGGGTTGAGGAATCACTATAAGGCTACCAGTATATTTGGATGTAACATCCAAATACACTAATCCGTAATATGATGTCGGAAGAATAAGTTTATGCCTGACAACAGAAAACACGTGATTAAAATATGCAAAGGAAGAAACCAAATTGGATTTCAGATCAAATTAAAGAAAGCCTCAAATAGTGTAATTGGATCTGGAGGTTGTTGACATTTACAAGGTGTACGTCTTAGTCTTGCTGTGAAGACGCTACTTACTACTGTTCATCAAGATCTAGTGGTTTCCATGCTTTTGTTTAAAGGATCTTTAAAAGCAAAATTGCTAATGAAACAAATATGAGAGGATTTACAGATTAGTCAAGTATTACATTCTAAAAATATGTTTTAACCCTAGATATTCACTAGGATTATTTGTCTTGCTGTTCTTCCAAAATCAAAAAGCAGACTCTATATTTAAAATGGCTTTGTTTATTAGCCTTGGTATCCTCCAAGGAAACACTGAACTTTGGTCTACTTAATTAATTAGAAAAAACATAAAAAGCTTTAGCATGCTGCCGCACAGTGTTTTTTGGTAATACACACCAACATATCATGTTTGCTACTTTAACCTTGAGTTCTGGAATGCTTAAAACATAGCCTACAATAATGTTGTTTAGCTCAGTGAGTTTATCAATGTGATACCTAAAAAGTTCCGCAAATATCCAGCCCATACTTGAATCATAACTTCCACATTTTCTCCTTGCTTTATTCTTCTCGCGCACAAACTGTTTTAATTCTTAAAGATGTTTTAATAAGTAGCAGCTATAGAAATGGGATCACTAACAGCTATAAAGGAGCCGTTTGTCTTAGGGATGTGACGTCGTTTTTAAACGTAGGGAGTAAAGTTTCAAGTAAATTCATTAGGACTTGCAAAAGTGTGGGATGATATGCACAGATCACTCTTTTCTGATAGAAGAAAAATACACGCAGAGCTCCAAAGAGGGTGATAAATTACATGATTTAAACAAATACAACTACGCCCTTCCATGTTTGATTTTGAAATCCTTAGCCTTCCTGTGGACTTAGACATCCTTTCAAAAATTTCAAAAGTAAGCTAGATTACATTTGTTTGGAGAAAAGAAAATCTCTCTTTCATTTTTAAAGTAGATGTCCTCCATAGGCTGTATCTGTTGAAAGATTCCCTTTGACAGTGAGCGTTCGCCCTGTTATTTGGGTTTCAGAGAGTCCTTTCAGGCATCTGGATAATTCAACACATTTCACTGCGCCTTCCTCCTCAGCATGAAGAAGGCCAGACAATAGCTCGACTTCCTTCAGCAATCACAAATCAGGAGACAGTTGAAGAGAATCTCTGGGTTTAGCAGAGGACTACCAAGCTGAGGATAAACATACTCTTTCCACAGAGGTTGTAGGATAGGACCATGCTTTACTTCAGTTACAGCGCAGAGAATATTAAATGACTTCAGTTTTTCCCACTTGCAGTGAACAGTTGTGGCCCAGAGCTTTTACTCCTTAATCACGACAGTTTCAAGTAGCACATTTACTAGTGTAAAATGGTTCTATAATTCGATCATCTTTAGCACGACGATTTGCTTGCTTTGGAAGAAAATGGTATGATGACACGTTTTTGGTGGTTACAATCCATATCGTGACTATTTCCACGTAGAAAAGCATAATGGAGCCAAGATGGGCAAACTTAATCAGAAAAGTAATTGAAAAAAGTGATGTGTGTAAAACATTTTTGTTTTATAGCTTTTTCTTTGATTATAGTATTACAGTCTGCTAGCAATTTTATGGTTTGTAATGCCAGAAATTCCACTTCTGAGGTCACATAAACAGGAAAATCAAAGTGTTTCAAACAGAGTGTAAAAATACCTTTAACACTATTTAATCTTAATGGTGAATCACTTTAATGTCTACTGAGTCTATGCTCAAGGTAGGAGGGTTAATTTGAGAAAATTTTTTCTACTGATGGAGGGCAGGCTCTTTTTTAGATCTTTTCAATATTTGCATAAGTATTTTGATTTAAAATAGTTGACCTGTAAAAAATACTTTGTTAGTGAGAGGATACAGTTTTAGCATACTACTGAGCAGCAAAGATCCACAGAACAGTGAAATTTTAAAACACTGCATGTTAACCAATTGGTTCCCTGTTGTAAGTGTTAGGACGACAGACTCCATCTTAATTCTGTAAGATGTAATTTCATTCTATTGTAATTTAATTATTCTTGCCATTCAAAATGAGATTAACTCACTAATAAACATAAGAGATGTTTGTAAATAATAAAATGCTTATTCTTTAAAAAAACATCCAACTTAGCCAAGACCAGTTTATGGAAGTAAAGCTCACTCAACAATGAAATTTAATAAAATGTGTATCTTAATCTTATTCACATTTCAGAAAGTCAATCCATCTCTTGCTGCCATTTGATCGTCATGAAACCCTTTGAGATTGGGATAAATATAGTTTTACTTTTTGCATTTTTGAACCAAATCATAGTAACTGTGCATGTTCAATTAGTGGAATTTTCTGCTTCTTACCAAGGGGTGCATCTCCTGAAATTGATAGTTAACTCACACTGACACTGTTTAGTTGAAGGTGCATTGTTTTTTGATTATTTACTTGATTTATGTTGGTATGTGCTATTGAAAAGAAATAACATTCAGAAGTTCATGATTAACTCTAACTTTTTCCTTTTTCCGCTGACGTGTTTTCATAAGCAAATTGAGGTTTGGTAACAAAAATACTCAAATTTCTTTTTTTAGGTTGATTGATCTTAATATTGTTGCCATTCAAAACAAGACTGATTCATTTTTGAAAATACAAAATGTTTGTAAATACAAGAATACTTCTTGTTTTTATAAAAACAGAGTTAGGGAAGGCCAGGTTTATCTGTGTCTCATGAAATTATAGTTTCTGCTCTAGGATCCGACAGCAAACTAGCCTTTGAAATATTTTCTCCTTGGACCCTTCCCATTTTGTTCAGTGCTCATTCTCATCTGCTGGCTTTGTTTTAGGCCTCGTGGGCATGCACACTCACACATGAACACAGAACCACACAAATGTAACAGAACTAGAGCGTAAGAGGCCTCAACTGCAAATGTAGTCCAAAAAAAATTAAAGTAGTAAATACACATAGAACAAAAGCTCTATTCTAGTTGTGCAAGGAACATAATACTCTTAAATTACTTTCTGGTTTCCATGGGGACCTTTTTGTTCTAAGATACCAATCATTAGGTTTAACAGAGCC
>NW_027529518.1:1444990-1445326 GCF_008692635.1 Crocuta crocuta | reverse complement strand
TGGGATTGCAGCTTTATGCGGCACAATTAAATCTAGAGGTCAATATAGAGGGGCCCCTCCGCCCCTCTTCGGGCAGATAAAAGCTCAAAGTCTCTCTATCTTGGGGGGAATACTTTACAAGATATCCGCTTTTTAAATTCCTTATAAGCTCAAAATAGTGGCGAGAATTTTAAATTGTGATGAGACTTCTCAGGCTCACAAAAGATAAGTTCTCCCTCCCTGGGGCCACTTTTGATACCTTTCTCACACATTCTTATAGAACATCTGGGCTTCTGTGTAAGCATATGTTCTATATGATATATATATAGAGACACACACACACACACAGGCCAATCT
>NW_027529518.1:1442001-1444973 GCF_008692635.1 Crocuta crocuta | reverse complement strand
GGAGTTGTGGCTCCTTTATTTTGCAGAATGCCTAAGTATTGTTTGTCTCACAATGCTGAGAGCAGGGCAGGAGCCTGGTGGGAGCCTGGAGCCTTAAGCCCTGGGCTGTGGTCTGGGGGAGGGGACAGGGTTGCGGGGTCACAAGCTCTTAGCTTTTAGCCTCAGCATGACCACAAGTTTTAAAGCATGAAGGGATCACGTGCTTTTCTTTGAGCTGTNGGCGGGAGAGGCCAGTCTTCTGTAAGTGGCTTGCCTGAGCTACTACTGTGCACCAGGTTGAGAGTCACATGGCGCCCTTGTCCTCTTCTGGGCGTTGGGCCGCCACCGTCTCCCGCGGTAACAATAGTGGGAGGGAGGGATCCGGCTTCATTTGGCATCCCGCTCCGTCCTTACCCCCCGCTCGCCTTCCAGTGCCTTCCTCCCCAGAGCCCGCTCAGTGCCCCCTCCGATTTGTAACTCGTCTCCCGCACTATGCCCTGCCCCCCCTCACCCCCGCCCCAAAGTCTCTCCCGCGCCGGTGTCCGCCTGGGACGTGGAGCAGATAGAGTCTGACTATTGCGTTTCGCCCAGTGCTCAGTGTGGCATGCACCGGCCCGTGTGTATTGTGCTTCTGAAACGGAGAGCTCGTCTTTTCACACAGTGCACTTGGGCTTCGGCCTTTAAGCAGTCCGCCCTCAATTGGTTCTCATTAGCCGCGGAATGAGAAGAGAAAGCAAGATAATTGCACCGTATCTTCCTTGCATTCGTGCGTGTACTCGGTGGCAGCAACTGTTCGCGATGCCTGCCAAGAAACCCTGATTTAGNCGGGCTTTGCCCACTCGTTACTATTCGAAGAGCTCGCAGTGCTCTTCCCCCGGCGTGCGCGATGTATACCAGATGACCAGTTAATTCAAGGAAGGTACTAAGTGTGCAGGGCGCGCTCTCGNTGGTGCAGGAGGTACCATTTCGGAAGCCCTGTATGGAAAAATTCCCTCATTAGGTAAACCTATTAGAGATTTTGGTCTCTGGATTTTTCCTTTTTTGACAAAACCTCACCCATCGTGGAAGAGGTAGGGGAACCCTCCTTGCGGCCCGTTCTTAGGTGAGATAAGCACTTGGAAATGGGCGAAGATTTTCTTATGGACGATAATGACATGGAGGAAAGAAGAGCTAATCTGCCTTCTTTGGGTTTAATGGAGAAAATGGGTCCATAAATGTTTAAACAGAACAAGAGCCCTTTGAAATAGATCAAAATGTGACATCTCTGGGCCATCTGTGCATTATGTGAAGAGCGCGGAAGGCTAGGTTTCTTAAAGCAGCTCTAAAATTTCTCTCATTTTCTATTAATGGGGTGGGGGCAGGGAATATGCATTTAATCTAACAGTCACATTCAGTATAAAGGCCCTACCTCAAGAAGCAAATCCCCGACTTTTACACGTATCTTGCTCTGGATACGCCTCTTCTAAATCAGGGTGGTTATAATGGGCCCGCAGATGTTTTCTTGGATGGTGAGGGGAAGTCCACAGTCCGCTCACACTTAAGAATCGGACTTCTGAAGTTGCCCGTGTTCTTTGTGTTCGGCTCCGTGTAAATAATTCAGATTATTAATATTTCTCAGGATTTGGCCGAAACTCCCGACACCTAGCTCGGACCCTCTGAGCCAAAGAAAAGCTTGTTTCGGGAATATTAAACTAGGAGTTTACTTGCCTGGTGACTAATTCTGTTGTGTTCTTGGTTTTTGTGTTTTTGTTTTTTTCAGCTAGGTGAGTCTGAATAGATCTGTGAGGACGGGAAAGAAGAGCTCGCGGAAGACCATTTTGCTCCAGGAATAGGCCTTGGCCATGTAAAAGTGCTTACAGTGCAGGTAGCTTTTTGAGATCTACTGCAATGCAAGCACTTCTTACATTACCATGGTGATTTAATCAATGGCTACGGACAACTGTAGTTTGTGCATAATTAAGTTGTGGATGCTTCTGAGCTGTTCCTCCCGATGTGTCGCCTGTGTTAAGGTGCATCTAGTGCAGTTAGTGAAACAGCTTAAAACCTACTGCCCTAAATGCCCCTTCCCGCACAGGCTGCCTCATACTCAGCGTTACAAGTATCCCTTGAGTCACACTTTGACCAGGACAAGTTCCAAAGGTTTGTTTTCTGTCGTTTCATCGTTTGGTGGGAGCAGACGGTGGGGACTGCGCAGTGCACAGCTGCGCACCAAGGAGAAGATCGGGCCCTCGTGGTACCAAAGTGCTCGTAGTGCAGGTAGTTTTGGCTTTACTCTACTGTAGTATGGGCACTTCCAGTACTCTCGGGTCACGACTCTCTCGGTGATGGAGAGGCTATTGAGAGACACTGCCACTTACGGTTAGTTTTGCAGGTTTGCATTTCAGCGTATATATGTATATATGGCTGTGCAAATCCATGCAAAACTGACTGTGATCATGTGTGCGGTCTACGGCCCTGGGACTGTATGTGTGTGTCTCCAGCCTTCGTGCCCGTTCATCCGTGGGTGGGGATTTGTGGCATTACTTTTGTTCTATATAAAGTATTGCACTTGTCCCGGCCTGTGGAAGAAAGGAGGATTTTATCGTCTTCTCATTTTAAATTGTAAAGGTTGTGCGGTCTGCTCTTTGGTAATTGACCAATGACCTGTTTTGCTGTTGTCGGGTGGATCACGATGCAATTTTGATTAGTAAAATAGGAGAAAAATTGCACGGTATCCATCTGTAAACCGCAGGACCTTTGTTGACGACGGCCTGTATTGGTACTGAAGTAAGATGGTAAAATCCTTTCTCAAGTTACTGCTATTAACAAATGTTTTGGAATGCAAAACTAACAATATGAAGATTTTAAAATAAAATATTTGCAGTTACGAAGTGTGTGTTTTGGCAGTTTGGTGCATGATCAGATTGTTACTGAATGTAATTGGGCCTCGATCTTGGAAAATAAATGAGATTTAAAAATCTTTAAAATTGGACTCATTTTATTTTATTTTTTTA
>NW_027529518.1:1441469-1441784 GCF_008692635.1 Crocuta crocuta | reverse complement strand
TGGGTGGTGGTGGCGGTGGTGGCGGTGGTGGTGATGGTGGTGGCCCTAAGGGGAAAGTTAGGCATAGCTGCTTTTCAAGTTGCATCAACAGAAAGAACCAAGACCCCTAACTTTGGGAAATTGATTATGCTACCAGATTTTGGGTGAAATGTGCCCATTTTAAGTACATGTGCTTATCCATATGAGGGGATGCAAAATTGTGAACCAGTGGGATCCCTGCCCTTGAGGAACTAGGCACACTTGACATGTAACTTGAGGAAAGAGTGGCCTTGTCAAACAGGGTTTGGGATTCTGAGGAGAGGGTGGGGTGGAATG
>NW_027529518.1:1435999-1441376 GCF_008692635.1 Crocuta crocuta | reverse complement strand
TGGACTCAGAGATGTTGCCTCTGCTTCAAGGGCTAGGATGTTGGGTGCGAGCTTACTGTTAGGGCTGGGGTTCAGGGGCTCTGTAGGGTGACTAACCTTGAGCAGAACTTCCTCACACCCTGCTAGTTAGCTGTCTGAGAGCTCACAAGGTAGAAGTGAATATTGACAACACAAAGTGTTGAGTGTAGTCAGCCAGTCGCCACCACATCAGGCAGTTTGGGTCCTCTAGTGGTTCTTAGACTCTGGCACTTGGTAAAACACAGATGGCCAGTCCTTCAGGAGTTGACTCAACAGGTCCGCTGGGGCCTCAGGGTCTGCATTGCAGCCGCTGGAGGCCATACTTGGAGAAGCGCTGCTTAAAGAGAATCGGGAGATCTCTGCTTCTAGGACAAATGAAGGTAGCAAAACCAGTTGCCTACCTTTAATTTCATGTTCGATCTTTGGGGTGGAGATGCTGGCAAAGAGGGACTATGGATGAGTCATTCTTTTTTTTTTTTTAATGTTTTATTTATTTCTAGGAGAGAGAGAGAGAGAGACAGCGTGAGCAGGGGAGGGTCAGGGAGAGAGGGAGTCACAGACTGAAACAGGCTCCAGGCTCTGAGCTGGCAGTCAGCACAGAGCCCGACGCGGGGCTCGAACCCACGAACCGCGAGATCGTGACCTAAGCGAAAGTCGGACGCTTAACCGACTAAGCCACCCAGGCGCCCCTGGATGTGTCATTCTTAACTTCCTGCTGCCATAGAGTTTGAATTTTCAAACCCTTTGTCGGTCCAATTTAATCAGTAAAAGGGGCTCTTGCCGAACTGCACTTTGGCCTTGAGCTAGTTGCCTAGGTCTTGCTTCCTCATTAGGGGAAACTGATAAGGTTGGCCTACCTCAAAGATCTGCAGGTTAAGTACATTCTCTGGTGGTAGTGGTTGGGGGGCTGGATTTTAATTCTTAGTGATGAAGTGAAATCTTAATGAAAAGAGACTTTTGGTAGTAAAGTCTGTCTTCCAGTATTAAGTATGTGTGTGTGATTTTTTTTAAAGTGACTAATGCTTGAGGCAATTATACAAGCATAAAGAACTCTACAGATATTTCCTGTGCTGTCCAATGCTTACTACTTTGTTGGTGCCTAATCATTGTTAAAGTTTGATGTGGCAGCAAAGCAAAGGTTTCCCTCCCCTCTAATAAAGTAGCTCAGTAAAAGAGGGGATTAAAGCTTATTTGTTATAATCCTTAACACCACCAAACCTCCGCTTTAATAATACAAGTTTATTGTTTCCAGTGGTTCACCGGTGCTTTACGAAAGGTGGCTAGTACGCAGACAGTTACTGCGGTTTCCACCTTTAATGGGCCCGGGTGGAGGGGGCCGTGTTCCTTAGGGGTAGGCCAGTCTCCCTGTTACAGTCCCCGCTTCTTCACCTGAAGTCAGGGCTGAGCTGGATGATCGGAGGGCCTCCTCTGGCTTCAAAAATTCTGATCTGTCCGTGTTAAAGGTTCCAGGCCTCAAATAATTCTAAAAGTGCTTTGCACCTAATTCACTTGTTTAGAAATTTGGGGGAAAGTGGTACTTGAAATCCTGAGGTACGGGCAAAATGAGCAATATATACATACGCCGTGTATAGCTTACTCATTTCTAAAGACTTGCGGTAAGTTCAGTATATAGGTAATGCCACCAGGTGTATTTTCTGTCTTTACTTCAGAGGGTAAATATGGTTTTTCAAGGTCATCAGCGTGGCCATTAATTTTCGCTAGACAGAAGAGTTGATGTGGCACAGGTTTAATTAGCTCAAACATATGTTGACTTAGAAGTTGCTTTTTTGGCAATCCTCACTTATTTTAGCTTTAAAAACAAGGGACAAACAGGAAAATGGGTAATAGTAAAATTTTAGCTGAAAGAAATATTTCAGTAACTGAGGACACTGAAGCGCAGAAAGAAGTGACTTGCTCAAGGGTTTGATAAGTAGTCAGGGACCAATATGCTAAGGCCCACAGCCCACGCTAGAAGCTTGCAAGCAGGGAACAGGGCACAGCTCGGGATTGGGAATGTGGCTGGGCCAGGAAGTGCTTCCCAGAGGAGGGGGCCCTAGGGGAGCCAAAGCAAGCAAGAAGGCCAATGAAGGGCCTTTATTAGGAGACCTGTTTATGCAAAAAGCTAAGCTAAGAGGTCAGATCAAGTCTCCCCCGCCCCCGGGGAACTGTGCTTGGTTCCGAATGTATGGTGTGTGTGAGGGGACAGGTAGATTAGGACCAGATCATGGATTCTTGTCCTGAATAGAAAGGGAAGTCACTTATGAGTTCTAAGCAGAGAAGTGACATAAGCCAAATTTGCCCGTTGAATAAGATCAGCCTGACAGCAATGTAGAGTCTGGCTTGGCAAGCACTGAGCCGGAAGCCAGCTGGGGGGCTGTTTTACGGGTGGATTCGAATCAGGACAGCAGTAGCAGCATAGACGGAGAGGCAGCTTTCCCCTTCCAATACATGGATAGACTTCATACAATCCGAGCCAATATCTCAGAGGGATAGTTTCCAAACTTCACAAGGACTCTAAAGTTCACCTGTAAGAATAAATATGGAGGAAGGGTCAAGAAAATAGGGTGGAAAAAAGGAGTCATGAAGTGGATGGAACTTTCATTAACAGATGTGAAAACATTATAAAGCAACATTTTAGAAGCAATGCCAGTACAGAAATAGATGCCTGTTGCTGAGGTTCCTATCCTGATCTGCTGATCAAAGTATATATAAGTAGTGAGATGATCACTAAGGTATCACTTCAGATTGCGAAGGGGCATGGGAGACCTTTCTGGGGTGATGGAAATAAATATTCTGTATTTGGACAGACGTTTGTGTTCTGTGGGATGTATGCATTTGTCAAAACTAACCAAAGGGTACATCTACGAGTTATGCATTTCACTCTATGTTCATTTTACCTAAAACCCAAACTATATTGAATTTACCTAAAAACCAAACTAAATACTGAATTCTAGTTAATGATAAGCATGTGAAAGCATATAGGGATGAATGCTTATTTTGAAACTTGCTTTGAAATGCATACAAAATTAAAATGGACTGATGGGTGGACAGATGGAGGCTTAAGTCACTAGAACAAGCTGTTAACAGTAGTAGAACCTAGGTGATCGGATGTGTGTGTTCACTGTACAGGTCTTCCAGTTTTTCTTCATGTTTGGGACTTTTTATAATGAAGTAGTGGGAGAAAAACATAATTGGCAGAATGAAGAGTCTAGATCATTATAACCATGACTTACTGAGTGCTGGGCACTGTGCTGATGCTTCATGGGCAATGTATCTTTTAATGCACACAGTAACCTATGAAGTGAAACAATTCTATTATCTCTATCTTACAGATGAAGAAAAACCGAGGCCCCTAAAGGTTAAGTAACCTCCCCAAAGCGACACAATCCACAAGAAGCTAGTGTCCAGGCTGTACATGGAATCAGATAGATAAGTGGGATAATCTTGCTGGTAGTTGAGTTAATTAGAATGTAGCAGCACCTGGACTAACCTAACTCCCAGGCCCACACACTTTATGCCTGCTCCTTGCACTCCTTCTGGAATAGCTCCCAAACTTCCGGCAAGCCCACCTGAGATACAGAGGTGGTTGGTAGAGGGTTGTGGGAACTGACGTGTTATGGTGGAGGCGATGGAGAGAGATGATGAGTTCACTGTTGTAGATGTGGATCCAAGAGGCCTTTGAGACATCCTGGGAGAGATGGGGATCCAGGTGCTAGAGCTGAGGACATAGATCTGATTCTGGGTGGCGGTTGAAGCATTGGTGGTGAGAAGACCCCAGAGTTCCCCGGGGCAGGACCTCGTTTCAAGAGCAGATAAATAAAGGGTGTTCCGTCAAGCTGAGGGTAGAAGAGACAGCACAAGAAACTGGTCTAACTGAGCTCAACGTTTGCTGAGTATCCCAATTTCCTGTCATTTTCACTTAATGAAGATCTGCTCTTGTGTTGGTAGATGCCTGAACATTTCCATACCCAAGCGCCTTTATATAGCCTATCTTCTATAGGAAAATACAGGAAAATTTCGTGAGTTATATTCACCATATCTAAGGGTGAATATTGTTTTGCTAAAGATTTTACTTTTAGGTAATCTGTACGTCCAACCTGGGGCTTGAACTTAAAACCCTGAGATCAAGAATCGCATGTTGTACCAACTGAGCCAGCCAGGTAGCCCTCTAATGGTGAATATTTTTAACACGACACAGGAAAATCAAGTTCACTTTGGGAACCATAAAATTGTTTCTGTTCATGGTGAAGTGGGGACTCTTCTATATTTTTCCAGTCATTCCTCTTGTTCTCCAAGATTTTTCCAGTCTTAGATTACTTTGACTACGTGCCAGAGCACTTCTAATGTTTTCGGAGAATGAAGTTGCCAAACTGCATCTGTTTCATAGTGACTCCTATTCTTTTGTTGCTTTGAGTGATTTATGTAGAATTGTGCTTAAAAGGACAATCCTGTTTATTTTATTTTTTTAATGTTTTATTTATTTCTGAGAGAGAGANAAAATCCTGTTTAAATGCCATATTGTATATGTTGGAGGTCTGGGATGGTTTCTCGACTGACTTGTCAGAAGCAATTATAATTACTCTCTATAATATTGGCTTTTAAAGGATATTAAATTTGATTTTAGTACAGTCATTCGACAAAGGCTTAAGCATCTCTAATTTGTTTAAATTTTTTTAGCCACAAAGCCAGGGATATTACTAGATCTATTTCTAGGAGCTGCTCAAAAGCATTGACTGGGGAAAAGGGTCTTACAGCCATTGCTTCTAATTTATTTCAAGCATACCCCCACAGTTTTCTGTATTGAAAAATTTGAAAACAACCATAGTTTAGGTTAATACCAAAATTTGTTATTTTAATTTTGACAGAGCTCTTATATTTTAGGGTTAGGACTGACTGTATTGAATATAATTGGAAATGAGTGTACCTGTTGGGGGGGTAAAAACATATCTTCAGTAATTTAAAAAAATGTTTATTTTTGAGGGGTGGGGGAAGAGACAGAGCATGAGCAGGGGAGGGGCAGAGAGAGGGAGACACAGAATCTGAAGCAGGCTCCAGGCTCCGAGCCATCAGCACAGAGCCCGACTTGGGGCTCAAACTCATGAACTGCGAGATCATGACCTGAGCCGAGGTCGGAAGCTTAACCGACTGAGCCACCCAGGTGCTTCTCTTCAGTAATTTTTTTAAAGGCAACTTTAGAAGCACTTGGGTGGCTCAGTCAGTTGAGTGTCTGACTCTGGATTTCGGCTCAGGTCATGATCCCAGGGTCGTGGGATTGAGCTCTGCATCAGACTCCACGCTCAGTGTGGAGATTCTTTCTCTCCTTCTGCCCCTCACTCTTCTCTCTAAAATTAAAAAAAAA
>NW_027529518.1:1416247-1435355 GCF_008692635.1 Crocuta crocuta | reverse complement strand
GCTCTCTAAAATTAAAAAAAAAAAAAGAAATTAAAGACAAAAACTTCATTATTTCTCTAGTGTTTTACATGCTGACTTAAGTTATACCGTGGTTGATTCAGACAAAATTCAAATTAAGAGCTTTATAATCTTTAATATTACTAATTGGAAGCAGTATTTGAATAGTGATTCTTGAAAATGAAAAATATCTTTTTTAAAACAATTTTTAAGTGTTTTATTTATTTCTGAGAGAGAGCGAGAGAGAGACAGCATGAGCAGGGGAGGGTCAGAGAGAGGGAGTCACAGAATCCGAAACAGGCTCCAGGCTCTGAGCTGGCCGTCAGCACAGAGCCCGATGTGGGGCTCGAACCCATGATCCGTGAGATCATGACATAAGCCAAAGTCGGATGCTGAGCCGACTGAGCCACCCAGGCGCCCTGAAAATGAAAAATATCTTAAATCAGAAACCAAGAATATTGTTTTTGCTCCATCCAGTTGACCAACTCACACTTCTTTTCTTCCTGGCCCAATAGTGTGATCCTCCCCACATTTCAGACTACAGCTGAAAGACAGCTTAAACTTTTACTTGTAGGTACATTATTAACAATAAGTACTTAAAAAAAGATTTGACTGCCTTACTGGTGTGTGTGTGTATGTGTGTGTGTTTAGCACTGTGTTTTTAAAGTGTGGTCAGATGAGCTTCCACCAAGCAACCTTGGGGTTGACCTCTCATATCTTAGCTCTTGGTATAGATTCTTTAGGATAGTGAATGTCAACCACAATTCATCACGTTATTGTTGACAAAATCAGCATCATTCTATCGGTGTGTGTGTGTGTGTGTGTTTGTGTGTCTTGTGATGGGATAGCCAGTCAGTAGGGGTTTTAGTTCTGCTGAATTGATTTTTTAATCATCACCCCAGGCAACCACTGGTCTAAGCAAGAAAATAGTGGCAAAGGCGTACATAGCTTTGAATTCTGGTCTGAGCTTGCTAGCAGCTTTGCTCTGTGACCTTGGGTGTGAAAATTAAACTGTGCTGGCCCCTGACTTATAAGTGGGGCAAATCGCAGCACTCTTTCCTGCCACAGGTGTGTTTCCCTGTTCTGCCCTGAGGAGAAATTTAGGTGCCAGATCCTAGGGCAGTACAAGGATCCGGTGGTAGTTATTTGCCATAACTATAGCTGAAGGCTAAATTAGGGATAGGGAAGTCTAGCTGGAGCCAATTTGGAGAATTAGAGTACATTAATTTGCTGCTTTGCCAGATGATTATCTTAGAGGAAGGCTTCTCCAGGTTTCGTGAGGAGGAGATCAGAAGTTGAAGGCATCTTGGTTCAATCCCAAAGTTAAGTAGGTATAATTTTTGCTGATTTGGGGGTGACTTGATTTGCCCACTAAATTCCTGGCTTCTTGAACTGATTAAGTAGCTAAATAACTGCCAGAGCAGATTGTGTGGCCTTGAGTTGTTTTCAGGAGAACACTGCTCAAGCCAGAGGGGGAAAGGGATGAACATTTATAGAGTGCTTCCTACGTGCTAGATGTTTCACATGTATCATCTCGTCGGCTCATCACAAGACTGCTGGCAGGCAGGGACTGTGCCCACTGAGGCTCAGAACAGTTGCCTATTGTAATTTTTAACACTTACTGCAACTTGGCCAAGGTCACAAATCTAGTCAAATAATAGATTGGCTTCAATGTGACTTCTTTTTTTAAAAAGTTTACTTCTTTTTGAGAGACAGAGACAGAGCACGAAAGGGGGAGGGGCAGAGAGAAAGAGGGAGACACAGAATCTGAAGCAGCCTCCAGGCTTCAAGCTGTCAGCACAGAGCCCAAAGCGGGGCTCGAACCCACGAACCGTGAGATCATGACCTGAGCTGAAGTCGGAAGCTTAACCGACTGAGCCACCCAGGCGCCCCTAAATGTCACTTCTTTAGAGAAACCTTATTTGGTCACTCTGTGGAGAGTAGATTTCCCCTCCCCCTTTCCCCCATACCATCTGTCCCATACTATTTACTGGGACGCTTATTTCAATTTATAGTTATTTGTTTGTTTGCTTGTGTCTTCCCTGTTTTCCCAACTAGAATGCAGGCTTCAGAAGGGCCGGGACGACCCCAATATCAGCCTTGTTCACCACTGTCTCCAGTACTCGACTCAGTGACTCTCACATAATGGGCACTCCGTAAGTACTCATTGGGTGAAGAAGAGAATGAATGAATGAAAAAGCTTGTCTGACACAAACCCCTTTTTTCTTTCCATTATGTAACATTGACTTACATGTCTCTAGATGGAAGAGCTGAGACTCAGAGATGTTACAGAACTTGCTCAGGAGGCCCGATAGAGCTCAGACCCCAAAGGCTGGTTGTGGTCCAAAGTCCCTAGATGATGGTAACTCACACTGGTCCGCAGTTGCTTGTACTTGAGTTTGCTATGGAATGATCACACAAGCGGCACAAAGGAGTTGGGATCAAAGACATAAGGGAGGGAGTAGATACAGTCCCCAGTGGCTGACCAGCTTCTTGCAAAAGGCTGGGGGGTCAAGGTGGCCCTCCAGTGACCAGGGGCCTGTCCGGCAGCAAGAGCCCCAGAGCAGGGCTTACAACCTTCGGTCATACTCTGCTGGGAGTGGTCACCTCCTTCCTCTCTGTGACTCAGTCTCCTTACCTATACGATGAAAACAAGAAGTGTTTTATGAAGGTTAAATGAGTTAATATCCATGAAGTACTTAGAATAGTGTCTAACACATAGTAAGTGATAATATTGGAGTTTGTTAAATAAGATAAGTACAAATGTGAATAAAATAAAGTACAAAGAGGGGTGCCTGGGTGGCTCTGTTGGTTGGCCGTCTGACTTCGGCTCAGGTCATGATCTCAGGGTTCATGGGTTCGAGCCCCACACTGGGCTCTGTGCTGACAGCTCGGAGACTGGAGCCTGCTTCAGATTCTATGTCTCCGTCTCTCTCTGCCCCTCCCCTGCTCACACTCTGTCTCTCTCTCTCAAAATAAAATAAAGACAGAAAAAGTTAAAAAAAATAAAGTACAGAGAGAGAGTTTTAGGTAGGGTGGCTTGACTCATCTTTTTGTTTTAATTTTCATTTTTAAGTAATCTCTGTGCTCAATGTGGGGCTCAAACTCACAATCCTGAGGGGGCGCCTTGGTGGCTTAGTCAGTGATTGAGCGACCAACTTCGGCTCAGGTCATGATCTCACAGTTTGTGAGTTCAAGCCCCGTGTCTGGCTCTGTGCTGACAGCTTGGAGCCTGGAGCCTGGAGCCTGCTTTGGATTCTGTGTCTCCCTCTCTCTCCACCCCTCTCCCGCTCACACTCTGTCTCTCTGTCTCTCAAAAATGAATAAACGTTACAAAATTAAAAAAAAAAGTCACAAGCCCGAGATTGAGAGTGACATGCTCTACTGACTGAGCCAGCCAGGTGCCCCTGGCTTGATCCATCTTAATGCCTTCATTTTGGGTCCTTAATTGTCAATTGGGATTTTTCCCTCAATGAGAATATATCTCTGATTTTATCACTTTCCCCTTGGGGTTTCCTCATAAGTCCAAAATCAACTTTACAGAAACATACTTCATAGTCAGCTTTATTAGAACAAAGAGGTTTCTTCTGCCTCTCACGCCGGAAAGGTTCAAAGAGGCCAAGGCAGCCCAGGGGTTAAATTAGAAAATTTTGAGAGAGAACAGAGGAAAGCTAGAATTATATGCTTCAACAGGTGTTTNAGATTAAATTAGAACATCTTGAGAGAGAACAGAGGAAAGCTAGAATTATATGCTTCAACAGGTGTTTTATGATGGAAACTCATTAAACTACACGAACACGTGAACATAATACCGCGCACTTGTGTGATACTTCTCTCTTTTTCCTTCAAAGTACTTTCATGTCTAGAATTTCATTTGTCCTCATAAGGTCTGCGTGTGGTAGGGAGAGCATGTATTCTCATTTGACATAAGAAGAAACTGAGCCCAGCCCGGGTAAATTTATTCCACCAACATTTTTTTTTAAATGTTTTATTTATTTCTAAGAGAGAGAGACAGGTGAGCAGGGGAGGGTCAGAGAGAGCAGGAGTCACAGACTCTGAAACAGGCTCCAGGCTCTGAGCTGGCAATCAGCACAGAGCCCGACGCGGGGCTCGAACCCACGAACCGCGAGATCATGACCTAAGCAAAAGTCGGACGCTTAACCGACTAAGCCACCCAGGCGCCCCAATTCCACCAACATTTATTGAGCCCTTACAACGTGTGAGGCATTTGTGATACAAAGATGGATACAACGGAGTTCCTGCCTTTCATTAANTCGAACCCACGAACTGCGAGATCATGACCCAAGCGAAAGTCGGACGCTCAACCGACTAAGCCACCCAGGCGCCCCAACCAACTCTTGAAATAAACTACGTGGAATGCTATTGGGCGACATACGGGATACAGGAGGGGCATGGTGATCGCGTGTGCGCCCACATGTGTGTGTGCGTGCACGCGTGTGCGTGTGTGGGGAAGGAAAGCAGAGACGGCCACACGGAGGCGCGCCTTGGGTTTGGTTGTAAACAGTGGCGTGCTGCTAAGTCCTTAACAATGGGCTCTAGGGAAGACAAAGCTCGGACGTGAGGCATCTGCGGAGTTCGGTGTTGTACATACTTGCGCCGCGGCCAGCTGCAGGCCACCAGTGTGATGTCGTCGAGTGTGGGGTTCGGAAGAGGGGCCCGGACGCACATCACTGCAGAGTATTTCCACCACACAGACTAAATGGGCACGCACAGCCTCAGAAACACGGGTCACGGTAAAATGTGGGGAAACAACTAGGCGGTGGTGTGCTTTGAGTATTTAATATCTTCACTTTTCATATAGCTTGCTTAGTTTGAGGTTAATTTTTAGTATCAGGTGTGTTAACAACTGGTTCACAAAATTCGCATCTAACGGTCAGCTCTTGTGAGCCTGCGATCAGATTCCAGCACCCACCGGCCAAGGAGGTAAGCACTGGAGGGAGGACAATTTCAGGTGCAGGCAGTCACACGCGCGTGAAACGGCATGGTGCGTTTATGAAATTGCACGCGGTTTGCTGAGCGTTCTTAGAAACAGATTTACAGTGGCGCTAATGAATTTTCAGCTTCAGGCCTCCTCACTCTGGGGCCTCTTCCCCCAGAGAGCCTCTTACATAATTTTGTATTCTTTTTCTTAACCAACTGAGCCACCCAGACACCTCTGTATTTTTTTTTTTTTTTTAAACATTTATTCAGTTTTGAGAGACAGAGAATGAGTGGGGAGGGGCAGAGAGAGAGGGAGACACGGAATCTGAAATAGGCTCTGAGCGTCAGCACAGAGCCCAACGTGGGGCTCGAGCCCACAAACCGTGAGGTCATGACCTGAGCTGAAGTCGGATGCTTAACCTACTGAGCCACCCAGGCGCCCCACCTCTGTATTCTTTTAAGAGGCCTCATCGAATGGGATGAGCCTCGGATGCCAAAAATCTTTAAATCAACCCCTGGATGCCTGACTGAAGAAGATTCAGGAACAGAGCCGGAGATCCGAGGTTATTGAGGATAATGGAGAATCTTTTGTGTCACACAAGGAAGTGGACTTTATCGCATAGGCACAAAGGGAAGTGATCTGTTCCCGTCTCTGCTTTGCTGGCGTCATCTCTGGCTGTATGTGGAGAACGGGTGGAGGGGCCAGAGCGAGTATGTGGAGGTCAGTTAGAAGGCTCTGGTAGCAGTCCAGGAAGAGTCATGGAGGTGGAGATGGAGGCAGGTGGATGGATTCAAAAGATACTTTTGAGGTCAAACCAGCAGGACTTGGCAATGGATTACATCATATTAATGGGGAGGGGCAACGAGGAACAAGACAACTATTCTCAAACCAGAGAGATGGTGATTCCACCAAGCAGGACAGGGCTCGTAAGGAAGGCATATAAAAGTAGGGCGCCTGGCTGGCTCAGTCAGTAGAGCATGCACATCTAGAGCCTGATGTCATGAGTTCGAGCCTCACATTGGGGGTAGAGTTTACTTAAAAAACACACACAACTACGAAACCCACAGAAGGCTCTCATGAATGGATGATGGGCTTTCTAGTCAGTCAGACTTGCATTCAAATCGCAGCCCTGATGCTGCGAATGAGGCAGAACGAGGAACGGAGTAAGTTGTTTAAACTGAGCCTCAGTTTCCTCACCTCTGAAACCTGAGAGTTACTGTGGAGAGTAAGTTAAGTCTGTAAACTAGGTCTCACTAAATCGGAAGAAGATGAAGTATGAGTGGGGAAGAAAATGAGCTCAGTTGTGTTGGATTTGAAGTGTGTGTGGGATATCCAAGTAGAGAGATCCAGTGTGGAGACAGAACCCTGGAGATACTCGTATTAAAAGTCACTTGATGGGGCGCCTGGGTGGCTCAGTTGGTTAAGTGTCCGACTTTGGCTCAGGTCATGATTTCGTGGTTCGTGGGTTTGAGCCCTACGTCGGGCTCTGTGCTGACAGCTAGCTCAGAGCCTGGAGCCTGTTTCGGATTCTGTGTCTCCCTCTCTCTGACCCGTCTCTGCTCATTCTCTCTCTCTCTCTCTCTATTTCTTAGAAATAAATTTTAAAAAACATTAAAAAAAAGAAATTAAAAAAAAAGCTGTTGAAGAAAGAACGTCCAACAAAGGAGATTGTAAATGAGTGACCACGATAGGAAGAGGACTAGGAGGTAGTGACGGCGGGGAGATCACTGCTGACCCTCTTAGCACCACGGCCTCACAGCAAATTGCTTTCAACCCTGTCCACTTTGACCCCACCCCTCAACTCCGACTATCTTTTCTCCAAATCCCTATCTTTACCATTGAGTCTAGTGTCCATGGTAATGGACATTCATGGTGAATGTCCATCCATTCAACATCCATCACACCATACCCTTACCTCCCTTGTCCTGATGCCACACCTATTGTGCAAAATCCCAGCTCTGGATCGATACACCAGCCCCCTTTCCTCTGCCTCGACACTTGAGTGGCTGGCCACCGCCAGAGAACGTGACACGGACAGGTGGGCCCTGATGTCATCATGATCTCAGAAAAGTCCACAACTGCATCCTGATTCTTCAAATTTTTTTCCCAGCACTGGCCTGAGAGAGCAGCTGGATGTTCCTGTAACCTACAGGAAGGGCACGGAAGTTATCTGAGGAAAAGAGGACCTCGCAGATGTGGTGAAGGGTGTGGGTAAGGCTCCCATGCATCGTTGCAGGGCTGGAAGGCTGGAAACAAGATGAGAGCGGGCTTATCTCAGTGGGGGCACTGTTGGGGGTGGGGTGACAATGGCTAGGACCCAGTGGAACAATACACTCAGCATCCAGGCTGATTTGCCTCGAGGCTCATGAAGCTGCAGCCTCAGGGCCCCTCATCTGCACAGATAAATTCTGAGGACCCGCACCTCATTTTGCATTCACTACTGTGTGTGATTTCTCTTTAAGAGGCTCTCCCCGTTGTATAGATCAGGCCTCATCAAGCCTGGACCCACCTCTGGTCTGTTTCTAGCCTAAACACCTGCTTTCTACCACAGCCACAAGGCTGTATAAGCCTGTTTGAACGAGATGCCGTCCCAGGAGGAAGGATGATGGGAAACTCTCGAATATGACAGTTTTCCTAGTTATTAAAGTGACATGTCCTTTACTTTTTAATAGGCAACATGTGTAGATTGTAGACCATCTTCAATTCAATAGACACCAAAGGGTACATAGCAAAAGACAAGTCTCTCTCTCACTACCCCGTCTTTCCCCAGGAGATACCCATGTGTTACTGGTTTCTTGTGTATTGTTTCAGAGGTATCATGTGGTATCATATATATATTCTTTTGTTTTGCTTTTTTCTTTTTTTAGAGAGAGAGAGAGATTGAACAGGAGGGAGAGGGAGGAAGAGAGGGGGAGGGAGAGAGAGAGAGCCAGAGAGAGAGAGAGAGAGAGAGAGAGAGAGAGAATCTTAAGCAGGTTCCACGCTCAGCATGGAGCCCATCACAGCCCCATCCCACGACCCTGGGATCATGACCTGAGCCCAAATCAAGAGTCAGACTCTCAACCAGCTGAGCCACCCAGGTGCCTGCTTTTCCTTTTTTTAACACAAATTCATAACATGCTATACCCACCTTTAGTCACCTTGTGTTTGCATTTTACAGTATGTTTGGGAATGAATTCCATTTCAATCCCCAAAGAGCTACCTCATTTTTTTTTTTAATAGCTGAAGGCTGTTTCATCGTGACGATGGACCATAATTTATTTAACCAATCCCCTATGACAGACATTTAGGTTGTTTGCAGTCTTTTGCTATTGTTGTCACAACCACTATTGACTGAATTGAAAATTGATTATGGCTTGAGATAGAGGCTGAACTCTTACTGAAATAAGAAGTCACCTCTTGTACACAAGTGAACACAAATAGCTTAAAAATTGTACTCTGTACGGTACTTACCTTAAAGTGTTACGAGGTTTAACGTAGATAATATTTATAGAGCACTTAATACATAGAATGTGCTTCACAAATGTTCTTGTCCCTTTTCCTAGGGCTCACGGAGTGACATGTCTCTGTTCCTCTCCAGAGCAAATCTTCCACCTGTGCCCCATGTCCCCATCGCTCCCATACCCTCATTAACCTTGACCTATCAACTGCGTCCTCTATCTCCCTGTCTACTGACCCCTTTCTCTAGCTATAGACACTATCTTTCTCTCCCATCCTAAATAAAACCACCCTTTGTGTTTCTTAGGATCTGGGCTCTGCTGTGAGCGACAGAGAGACCCAACCTAACAACAGCCTAAATGGAATCAATGTTTATGACTCATGTGATGGCCGTGCAGGGGACAATCCCAGGTTGTGTGGCCGCTATACAGTCATCAGGGATTCAGGCTCCATCCAGCTTTTGTGTCTGCCACCCCCAGAATGTAGACTTCTTCCTCAGGTTCCAAGATGAAGTACAAGCTATTGTGCTCACATTCCAAGTGGCAAGATGGAGGAAGGGGTAAGAGGCAAAGGGCACATAGCAAATATCTTTTTTTTTTTAATAGTTTATTGTCAAGTTGGTTTCCATATAACACCCAGGGCTCATCCCCACAAGTGCCCTCCTCCATGCCCATCCCCCTTCTTCCCCTCCCCCCCCCCATAGCCCTCAGTTTTTTCTCTGCATTCAAGAGTCTCTCATGGTTTGCCTCCCTCCCTTTCCCCCACTATTTTTCCCCTTTTCCCCCCACACTGTCCTTCGTTAAGTTCCTCCTAATTCTCCTATACGTGCAAACATATGGTATCTGTCCTTCTCTGCCTGACTTATTTCGCTCAGCATAACACCCTCAAGTTCCATCCATGTTGCTACACATGGCCAGATTTCATTCTTTCTCATTGCCATGTAGTATTCCATCGTATAGATAAACCACATCTTCTTGATCCATTCATCTGTTGATGGACACTTAGGCTCTTTCCATGTTTTAGCTATTGTGGAGAGTGCTGCTATGAACATTGGGGTACATGTGCCCCTTTGCATCAGCACTCCTGTATCCCTTGGGTAAATTCCTAGCAGTGCATAGCAACCGTCTTTTAAGGAAATACACTCCATGATATCGCACATTTCTCCTTACATCCCATTTGAGCACACATAGCTGCAAGAGAGTGAGGAAATGCAGACTTTATTCTTTTTTCTTCTCTCTGTCTTTTAAAGTCCATTTATTTATTTTGAGAGAGAGAAAGTGAGCGCAAGTGGGAGAGGTGCAGAGAGAGAGAGGGAAAGAACCCCCAGCAGGCTCCTCACTCTCAGTGTAGAGCCTGACACGGGGCTCAAACCCACAAACTGTGCGATCATGACTTGACCTGGAATCAAGAGTTGGATGCTTAACCAACTGAGCCCCCCAGATGCCCCCAGGCAGACTTTATTTCAATCTAGATGATCATGTTTGCAGCTAAAAAACTGGTCTTCTAAAAGGAGGAGAGTGAATACTGATCAGGCAACTAGCAATCTCTGTGACACCTTCCCTCAGACTTCCTCCCTTCTCTTTTTTCTCAGTGGCTATGCTTCTCAAAACCATGGTCTCCACTCTGTTCTCCACTTACTTCTCTTTCAGTTATTATTATTTTTTTTTTAGCCCATTGGAAACAAACGTACTCCTAAACTTGCTTTTCTAAGGTCACCATGGGTTCACGAGTTAATTAATTAACAACTCATGTAACACATACATATTGAATTCCTAGTATGTGTCAGGCACTGGGCTAAATATTGGCGATACAGAGATAAATAAGTCATGGTTGGCCTTGCCCTATAGGACTCTAATAATTTTATGAGAGAAACAGCAAACAGAATGAATGGTTAAAATACTGAGTAGCAAGTGACATGACAAAGAAGACATGAGAATATCTGAAAGCACAGAGGCTGGAGGGGTGGTGTAAGAGAAGGGGACCTTAGACACTGACACTTGAGCGTTCTCTCTGAAGATGGCAGAAGTGAGCCAAGTAGATGAGGAAATGAAGGGCTTCTTGAAGAGAGAGTATCCTGGGCAAGGATACCCAGCATTCTGGGAATTGCAGGTAGGATGCAATTGCTAGAATGATGGTGCTGTAGGAGGCAGAGTTAAGAAGAGGCAGGCAGGGGAGAGATTACAAAGGCCTTGATGCGTATGTATTGCCACCGAGCTCAGTGGGCTGTGTGCACATGTGCCCATCTTTAACAGCAAGGTGGTGAGCAGAGGAAGGGCCTGGTTCCATTTGTGTTTGGACACAGCACTGGCTGCTAGTAGAGGCTGGAGAGTGGGGCAAGAGTAAGAAGTAGCAAGATCATTAAGAGCGTACAACTGTAACCCAAGTGAGAGACAATGGCGTCCTGGACTAAGAGAGACAGAACGTGATGAGTATGGAAGATATTTACCAGGGGGAAGGGTAGGATCTGGTGACTAGGTGGCTGTATGAGTAAAGGAAGAGTCGGGAATGATTTCTGCTTAACTACAGAGGACAAACTGAGAGTCACCAGAATGGAAGTGGGTGAGGGGATGGGTGCAATTGGTGATGGGGATTAAGGAGTGCACTTGCTGGGTGCTGGGTGCTGGGTGCTGAGCACCGGGTGATGTATGGAAGTGTGGAATCACTCTATTGTACACCTGAAACTAATATTACACTACATGTTAACTAACTAAAAATGAAATAGAAACTTAAAGAATGATTTTTGGCTTGGGCAAGTAGGTTGGTGGTGGTGGCAGTGTCAGTGGGGGAAGACAAAGAGGAACAGTTTGGGTTGTGGGACAATTAAGAATTCAAATTTGTTCGTGTTAAGTGTGAGATTCTTATGAGACAAATAAGCAGAGAAGTTAATTTATAGGTAGTTATACAAATCTAGCAGTAGCAATAGCTAAATATATGGCAAGAGATATAAAGTTGGGCATCTCGAAATTGAAGCCTTGGTCATTCATTAGATCTCCTCAGAAGAATACAGAGTAACAACAGAAAATGGTATAGGGTCAAATCTCTAGGATTTCAAAAGTTTAATGGTTTGATAGAAGAAGTTGAGCTGAGAGGGATCCTCCAGAGAAGTAGGAGAAAAACAATGAGACTGTAGTTTCATGGAGGCCAAGAGGAAGAGGCCAAGGGAAGGCATTATTCCAAGAAGGAGGAAAGAGTTTTCAGCGTGTTGAATATGTGTAAGATGATGACTAAAAATGTGTCCGTTGTACCTGAAGACATGTAGAATGTTTGTGACCCTAGTGAGGAAAGTTTTAGTTGAGTTATGGGGACAGAAGCTTGATTGGAGTGGATGGAGAAGTAAGTGAGGGTGAAAAATCGAGACTTCCAGTACAGATAACACTTTTAAGAACTTTGGCTGATGATCAAGAAGACAGAGCCATAGTAGCAGTGGGAAGGGAATGGAAAACTCAGCTGAAAGGAAGCCACTGAATACATTTAGAGAGAAAAGGTAGTGGGTCACCTGGGTGGCTCAGTCGTTAAGTGTCCAACTCTTGATTTCGGCTCAGATCATGATCTCGCAGTTTGTGAGATCAAGCCTCACATCGGGGCTTGGGATTCTCTCTCTCCCTCTCTTTCCACCCCTCCCCTGCTTGCGTGTTCTTGCTCTCAAATTGAATACATAAACATTTCTCAAAAAGAATGAAAAGACAGTTAATAGTGTAAGGTTCCTGAGAAAGTGGGTGGGATGAGATCCATTATTCTCAGATGTGGTCCCTGGACCAGTAGCTCCACCATCACCTAGAACTGGTTAGAGATGCAGATTCTCAGACCTCAACTGAGACCGACTGAACCAGAAACTTTTTGGGGGTGGGGCCTGGAGTGCTGTGTTTTAACAAGCCTTCCAGGGGATTCTGATGTGTACTCAAGTTTGAGAGCCACTGTACCATGGTAAAAGGAAGGATAGGGACGCCTGGGTGGCTCAGTTGGTTAAGCGTCTGACTTCGGCTCAGATCATGATCTCACGGGTTGTCAGTTCGAGCCCCACGTCGGGCTCTGTGGGGCTCTGACAGCTCAGAGCCTGGAGCCTGCTTCGGATTCTGTCTCCCTCACTCTCTGCCCCCCCTCAAAAATAAATAAACATTAAAAAAATTTTTAAAAAGAAGGATGTATCCCTTATTAGCAGGAGAGAAAGTGTATCAGAAAAGTACAGATGTAGATAGATGGGTCAGTTTGGTATGGGGAAGTTCATTCTCTCATTCAACAAATATGTTTGTTGAATAAGAAAATTGGAGGGATTGGGGCCTACCTGATTTGGTTTACATTTTTAGAAGTCTCACTCTGTTGAAAATAGACATTTGAGGTCAGTCGTGGGAGCAACGTCACTGTGTCCGAAGTGAGAGCTGGTCATGGCTTGGTACAGGGCCGTAGTGGTAGGGATGGTGGGAAGTGGTCAGATTCTGGACATATTTTGAAAGTAGAAGCAGCAGGATTTTCTGATGTACCAGATGTAGGAGGAGAGAAAAAGAGGAGAGTCAAGTATGACTTGAGGGTTTGGGCCTAACAGCTTGAAGGCTAGAGTTGCCATTGACCTAGAGGAAGAAGGACTATCTGAGTGTTTGGTGCGTGCGGGGAGGGAGAGAATGAAGGTCAGGAGGAGAGGCAGGTTTGCTGGAAAGCTAACGACGCTTAGGTCACTCATTTGCTCAGGCTCTAGCAATATGTTAATAAGTAATTTTTGAGTTCTTTTTCCTGAAGAAGGAGCCCCAAATTCTTTAAGTTTAAAAGACCCAAATATTTGGATGTGCCCCTGATCAGAAGTTCCATTTTGGACATATTAAGGTTGAGATGTCTGTTAGACATCATTTATGGACTGAATTGTGTCTTCCCCCAAATCATATATTGAAAATCTAACCCCCAATTGTACTATTTGGATGTAGGGCCTTTAGGGAGGTAAGGTTAAATGACGTCACAAGGGTGGGGCCCTAGTCTGATAGGATTGGGATCCGAGTAAGAAGAGAGACCCCGGAGAGCTCTCTTTCTCTCCACACACAGAAGAAAAGCCACGTGAGGACACAATGAGAATGTAGCCATTTACAAGCCAGGAAGAGAGGTCTCCCCGGACCCTAACCTGATAGCACCTTGGTTTTGAACATCCGGCCTCCGGAACTATGAGAAAAATAAATGTCTGCCGTTTAAACCACCTCAACTAGCAGGTGCGTAGCAGGCAGCAGAAGGAGCCTGGAGCTCATGAGAGGGGTCTGGCTGAAGATACACATTTGGGAGTCATCTGCGTATAGACAGTAGTTACAGTCATGAACCTGGGTGCAGTCATCGAGGAAGTGAAGGTAGGGACAGAGGAGAGGTCCAAGGACAGAGCCCCGGCTCTTCCTAACGTTCAGGGTTGGCTTGATGAGGAGGAACCAGCAACAGAGAGCGAAGAAGAGCAGTCACGAAGGGAAAAGAGAACCCGAGAGATGGTGGGACCCCAGAAGCCAAGTCATGGAAGTGTGTCAAGGAGACGAGAGCGACTGTATCAAATGCTGTTGACAGAGTCAGGAAGATGGGGACAGAACACACGGTTACATTCATCGACGTCGAGCGATTGTTTTGTACCCGATGTACTTCAATTATCTGTGTGACGTGGGAGGCTTGGTCACGCACTGAGAGACGGGGTGGGGCAGGGAGGGCCGGGGCGATGGCAAGGTGGGAGACATAGGGGAGTGAGGGACGTTTGGAAACATCGCCGGAGAAAGAGAAAGCACAGGTTGACTAGAGAGAAGGTGCAGGATCGCTGGGCAGCACCTAGGGCCTATTGGAGATGTTCCGCAAGCAGTTGGATTCCCAGCCGCGGCAGGGGACTGGGCTGCTAAGGGTTAATAACTTTTCCCCCTCATTTATTTAAAAATAAGAACAGCAGATCCTTGTTTAGGGCCTCAGAGACAGTTTCAAGATAAGAAAGAACAGGATGCTGACGGTCCAGGAGAGGCCACTTGGACCTCAGGGGAGGGCCACATAGCAATGTCCAGCTGGCCGGGCCCTTATTCCCACACAAGAGCTGTCCTTGAAGCAGTCTGACGCGGGGCTGTGTCAGGTGACGTTTGGTGTCCTGATGCTGCTTTCCATTTCCTGGCTGGCCTTGGGGAGCACGTGCACGTGTGTCTAGTATATTGAGGGGGGAACCAGGAATGCGATCCAGACGGCTGTGCTCCCGCAGGCCCACAGATGCACTCCGGGCCTTTCTGGGGAGAACACAGCCTTGCTGGCTAACACTTGAGGCGAACGGTTCTCAGTGTTATCTGTGTCCATTTACTGAACGTTCAGCCCAGGCCTACGTGGCGGGCGGTATTGCTCTCCTCACTTTGCAGCGGGGACGACCGTGGCTCAGAGAGGTGAAATAACTCACTTGGGGACACACCAATAGGAAGCAGGAGAGCCGGGATTCAGGCCCAGGCAGACCGAGCCACCGAGTATGAAGCACAGTGAATGTTTCCCACCTACGTGCCAGGCGGTGCACTAAGCGCTTTTGCTGGATTATCTCATTTCATCCTTGAGGTCGACACCGTTATTAATCTCATTTGACTAATGAGGTCAAGTAACTTAATCCAGATCACACTAAGAGGAGGGGTCGGGAGAGCCAGTGCCGGACTGCCCGATAAATGCCTCATCCTGTAGATAGATGTGAAAATAGATGAATGTTTCTTGTGGGTGGGTTTTGTCTTAAAGGGCCCTTAGCGGTGGTAAGGGCTCTATGGCACACACCAGAGGACTAGGCTGGACATAGATATTTGGGGACAGTCAGCATTAGCTGGGACAGAACGCGCTCTCGCTGGCATAAGGTGTTGATGGAAGAGTGTAGAGAGTCCAGCACTGAGCCCTCGGGGACTTCACCATATCAGAGAGTGGCCAATAGTGTCAGGCAGGGGACGCACGCAATGACTCTAGCAACACCGGTGGCCCCCGGGAGAGCGGTTTCAGTGGGGCCGCGAGAGCAGAGACCGGTGTGCGTGGGTGGGGGCGTCAGGGAGGTGACAAAGTGCAGACGGTGGGAGCGTGCAGGGGAGCTGAGGAGGCGGGGAAGGGGGCTGAAGAAACAAGCGAGAGCAGCCATGGACTGAGCCCAGGAGGGGGGACCGGCCTGGGAACAGAGGAGTGGCCCCTCGGGCTCTGATTCTAAAGGCAAGTTAGTACAGGTGGGTGGGGAGCGGTGAACCGCCCCCCACCTCCCCCTACCCCATGCCTTCTCTTTTCTCTGTGAGAGAAGATCATTTGATCAGAGGGAGAGAAATACAGAGCGCGGAGGGGGGTGCGGAAAGTGGCAGCAAGGTCAGTGTCTCAGTGGCATGTGTCGAGATGGGCCGCTTACGGGCACGCCTCAGTTACTCCTCACAACTTCCCTCAGAACAGGCGTCAAGTCACCCCAATTTGTAGATGAGGGAGCGGAAGTTCAAGAGCCATTGAAGGTTTGGAGGAGTGGAGGAAGAGCAGGGAGAGATAGCTCATTAAGGACAGGTCAAAGAACGGAAGGAAAGCTCTGAGGGCTGGGCCGCGCCGGCCGTCTAACTGTGGATGACACCAGTCTGCTCAGCTGGGCCCGTTGCCTCAGCTCTGGTTGTCCCCCTGAAGGAGAGGGAGACAGACGGTTGGATTGGGTACAGATTTGAGGGCCCGGACTGGCTGATAGAGGCTGAAGGGTTCGAGTGGTGAGGAAGCTCTTCAAGTGGTCATGTGTGGAGTCCAACTGCTCAGGATTCTGGAAGTCTAGTGGAAGGTAAAGGAATAGGCTTGATGGAGAAGTGACACAGTAGGAAGGTCAGAAAGTCATGACCCCATCTGAGAGTGACATTTTGGAGGTGGAGATTTCAAAAGAGGAGGTGCACCCAGAGATGGCAAAGCGGAAGCAGCGTCTGTGGGCATCAGGCGTGAGGTTGTGAGGGAGGCCCTGGAGGTGAGGAGATGCAGGACCCGGCAGGCCTGGTTTGTCCACATAGGCACTGGAGTTACCTAGGATGCTGGCAGTATGAGGAGTTTGGTGCTGAGGCAAATGGCAGTCTCGTGTCTTCTCACGGTTGGGGAGAATGAGCAGTGTCCGCTGGGGTCTACGCGCCCCTCCCTGGGAAGTGGTGGATTCTGCCTGGGGCTCAGGCTACCTGCTAAGGTTAATGACTAAAAGAGGCATGAAAACCAGGCTTTCTTCACATCCAAGATCACCATGGTGGCTTAAAAAAAAAATGTATTTATTTTGAGAGAGAGAGAGTGAGAGAGACACAGAGGCAGAGAGAGAGGGAGAGAGAGAATCCCAAGCAGGCTCTCTGTTGTCAGCATGGACCCCAGCTCGGGGCTCCATCCCACAAACCCTGAGATCATGACCTGAGCCAGAATCAAGAGTTGGATGCTTAACCCACGGAGCCACCCAGGCACCCCTCCATGGTGGCTTTTTCACTGACAACATTTAAATAGCACTTGAGCATTTACTATGTGTGTCTCAATTTAAATATTCTACCTCATGAATTTTAGGTGCAGTCTCTTAACATGTTTTCGGACCCAAACAGCTTGGGAACGGAGATGATGCTGGTTTGCACAAAGTTACAAGTGTGTTTTGAACAAATTTTTAAAGCTATTCTAACAAGAGTCTCCAGACTGTCCGTTCATCTTTTGCTCATCCCTCCCTTATCCCCCGCTGAAACAAACACACACTCCTAACATCACAGCCTGCTTTCCAGATCATGGGTGTTTGTGCCGCCTTTTGCCTCAATGAACTGAAAGACCAGAATTAAGGCTTCTGGCCTAATACTTTTTTCCTACCACACGGGGGCAGACTTTCTAACAAAAAAAAAGGAGGAAGGCACTGTTCACCTTGAACTATATAGAACTGAAAACAGGGATGGGGCTGTAACGGGCAAGATGATGACTGTACATCGTATACTTGAAAGTTGCTTCGAGAGTAGATCTAAAAACTCCTCATCACGAGAACAAAACGCAACTATGTGAGGCGATGGAGGTTAACTGAGCGTATTGTGGCGATCATACGGCAATATATACATATATCCAATCGGCATGTTGTACACCTTAAGCTTACACAGTGCTATGTGCCGATTGTGTCCCAACGAAACTGGAGAAATGAAAACAGAGATGAGACAGGGAGTAGTAATGATAAGGCCAGATTTTGTGTGGTTTTTCAGGTCTTAACAAATCTACTGCTTCTCTCAAGCCTGTAAGCCTTCCTGCTCACCCCCCACTGATGAACTAGTTCCCGTCTTCCTGCCTCCCTTCCTCTCCCACTCTCGTACTCCCTCAAATACGCATTTACGCTGGGTAGAGTGGCCTGATAAAATTCGGGATGCCCAGTTACATTTGAGCAGCACATAAACAACAACTATTTTGTAGCATAAATATGTCCCATGCATATTCTGGGGCGATACTTACACTACAGACTATGGCTTAGCCGAAATTCAAATTTACTTCGGTGGCCTGTATTTTTATTTGCTAAATCTGTCGATCCCATCCCTGGGCCGAGAGCAGTGCTGGAAGCTGGCAGAGGTGTGCCTAAAATCGGGGAGCAGCGGGGCGCCAGAGGCTGGGGGCTGCGGCCCGGCCAGCGCCTCAGGGAGGGAAGGCCACCTCAGCATCCTCACCGCCCATGCTGCCTCTTTCATTCCATTTTTTCCACTGGAGACACCCAGCTGCGGGGTCCCCTTCTCTGGGAAGCCTTCCCTGATCTCCCCAGGGACCACTGTCCGGCCAAGGCTTTGTATTTACACATCTGTTAACACCTACCACACTATATATTGTACATTTGTCCTATGCACCAGACTGTAGGCAATTAGAGATCAGAGCTGTTTTTTGTTGTTGTTCATCTGTTTCCCAGTTGCTTGACACAATGGCTGACACAGAATAAGNTCTCTCTGCCCCTCCCCTGCTTGCATGCATGTGTGCCTGTTCTCCCTCTCAAAATAATAATAATAATAATAATTAGTAATAATAATAAGTTTTTAAAAAGACCCAAACAAGAACTACCAGACAGCCGCTTACCCAACCAGAACCAGACCAGGAAGCGCCGGCAGAACTCTCTGGGCTGGCACCGCTGTGACAAGGCAGTGACTGCCCACAGGGCTGGTATCTCTGCATGGGAAGGGTACCTGTGTGTGTTCAGGCCCCTCTGCCCCACAATCCCGGGTGTCAGCCTGAGACGACCACCTGGCTGAAGGCACGTTNAATTTTAGCTTTAGACCTTGGAAAAGTCACCTAATTCTTCCTTGCAACAGTTTGGCTAACGTCTACAAGCAGGGGCCTGATTAGATGCCTTCTAGTGTCCTTTATGGATCCAGGAGGAGGCCCAGGTGAAGCCGGAGGCTGGCAGAGCACACGCAGTGCCTCATTTCCGTCGCTGGCTGCAGCAAATGGCTTAGAATTCTAAGCGGCCAGCTGAGGACCACTAGTTAAGAAGGAACACGTGTCAACTATACTTCAATCAAATATTTTTTCACAAGTGCTTTGGCTGAGAGTCCTATTGAGCTGAGAGCTGCTTCCCAGGTGTCCTTAGGAGTCAGCATCAGGGCAGAAGACATCAAGACCAAAATCAAGAGGGGCGCTGGGGTGGCTCAGTCGCTTAGGCGTCAGACTCTTGACTTCGGCTCAGGGCGTGATCTCACGCATTGTGGAATCAGGCTCTGCACTGGCAGCACGGAGCCTGCTTGGGCTTCTCTCTCCCTCCCTCTCTCTCTCTGCCCCTCCCCTGCTTGCATGCACGTGTGCCTG
>NW_027529518.1:1414541-1416210 GCF_008692635.1 Crocuta crocuta | reverse complement strand
TGAAGATCTGAGCAGGTCCCACCCTCTCCCCTCTGCCCTCCATTCTTCTCCCAGGGTGCTAAAGGGGGACCTGGGTACATGGCGATCCTCACCGTGGGATCCTGAATCATAGCTTAACGCATAATAGATAGTTGGTGGAAAAGTGTAAGACTGTGTACGTGTAAAAGAGTTGAAGGGTCAAGCAAGAAGCCAGGGTGGAATTAGTACCTTGGCCAGTAAGAGGGGCTGCAGGGTGATTGTTTTTTCGGTTTTGTTTTATGTTATTAAACTGACCCCTTTCTCTATACCGGAAGATGGAGTGAGTGATTATACAAAATAGCCTCAAGCCCCTGGATGTGCTAAAATGTCTATATATTGCCCTTTATTATCTGCACAATTTTTTTAAAAAGTGCTTTTTTTTTTTTCTTTGCATGTGACTTTGCATGTGACTTAAAATCAACCGGAAAACGCTTCATAACAATGGACTTTTTAAAGTATCAGTGGCTTAACAATTACTGCAGGGTTGTATGGTCAAAATAATCCTCAGAAATGCAACAGAACCCTCAGCACTAGAGAAGACTTCTAAATCTTTTTCATACCAACTTGAATGAACAGCAGCGGCAGTGAATGGGAAAAGTCCCAAACAAAAAACCCCATCTTCACTTCTTGTTGATTCCTTTCTAACCTCCTAACCCCCTGTCTCAAAGTTTTATTTTTATAAAACCCCTTTGCTCTTTACCTCCATCTCATCCCAGAACTCACAAGTAGAATCCCATCTTAGACTTGCCTTTCAGGGGTTATTAAAGAATAGCTAATGCTATTGAATGCTTCCTCCGTCCTGAGCACTGCTGTAAGTGCTTTCTGTGTGTTAACTCAGTTAAAAGGAGGTAACACAATGTAAGTGTCAGCTCTGGAGCCAGACTGTCTGAGTTTGTGCTTCAGCTATACCACTTCCTACCTGTTGACCTTGGACAAGTTGGTTAACTTCTCTGTACCTCAAATCCACCGTAAAAGGGGGAGGCTGCTGCTGCTACTAGATCCTCCCTTAGGGGGTTGTAAGAAGATTAAGATAAATTTAACATATATTTAAAGTACTTAGAACAGTGACTGGCATCTGGTGAATATTATGTTTGTGTATATGCACAGACGTACATTTGTAATATATGCATATCTCTCTCCATAATAAAACCTACATGTATATATAAACTTACAACTCTATCAAGAAGATACTCTTGGGGCACCTGGGTGGCTCAAGTCAGCTGAGCATCCGACTCTTGATTTTGGCTCAGGTCATGATTCCCAGGTCATGGGATTGAGTCCCATGTTGGCCGGCTTTGCACTGAGCACGGACTCAGCTTAAGATTCTCTCTCTCTTTCCCTCTGCCTCCTCCCCACCTCCCTCTAAAAGAAAAGATTTTTACAGATAAAAAAATTCTAGGGGTGCCTGTGTGGCTCAGTCAGTTAAGTGTCTGACTTTGGCTCAGGTCATGATCTCACGGCTCCTGAGTTTGAGCCTCACGTGGTGCTCTGTGCTGGCAGCTCAGAGCCTGGAGCTTGTTTCAGATTTTGTGTTTCTTCAGCTCTCTCTGCCTCTCCTCCGCTCACACTCTGTTTCTCTCTTTGTCTCAAAAATAAACATTAAAAATAATTTTACAGATAAAAAATGAAGGTTCAGGAAGGGCAGGTAGTT
>NW_027529518.1:1410569-1414484 GCF_008692635.1 Crocuta crocuta | reverse complement strand
TAGCCGTGTACATTTGTCACAAGAAATTAATGTTGGTACTATGTTACTATTATTAACTAAACTATAGACTGCTAACTATTAATAACTCAACTATAGATTTAATTTGGATTTCACCAGTTGCCCCACTAATATCCTTTTCCTGTTCCAACATCCAATTCAAGATGACATATTGTGTTTAGCCATACTGCTGCTTTTTTTCTGAATTCCAGTATAGTTAGCATAGAGAGTTATATTAGTTTCAGGTGTACAATATAGTGATTCAACAATTGTATACATCATTCAGTGCTCATCATGATACACATATTTTTAAAGTCATACTCCTTCTTTCTTCTAAAANCTTGACCGAGCCACCTGGGTACCCAAAAGATTTTTTTTATTTTTAAGTAATCTCTATACCCAACATGGGGCTCAAACCCATAACCCCAAGCTCAACAGTTGCATGCTCTACTGACTAAGCCAGCCAGGTGCTCCAGTCATATTGCTTCTTAATACCAATTGAGCAAGTATGCTGGGTCAGGCCCCATACTAGGTATTGGGGACAGAGAGACGAGTAAGAAACAGTTCCTGCCCTCAGGAAGCTCACAGACTACTGGAGAGAGAGAAGCAACCTCTCAGTTATAATAAAGGGGTAGTCAGGGTGATTACGCTTAAGCATGGAGGGTTATGGGGGCACAGACAAGAAGCATCTTATTCAGTTGGGGTCATCTAAGCTGAGACCTGAGGATGGACAAGACTTAGCCAGGCAAGATCAGGGTGTGTGTGTGGCTTGAGTGGAGGTCAGCACTGAAAACCATGTTTAAGTGGAGAAGACATCATGTGCAAAGATCTAGAGGGCAGAGCCTGAGCATGGCCATCTTTGGGAACTGCTACATCTCCCAAGATCTCACCTCAAACTCTGAAACTCCCATCTGGGCCGCAGCCTTCTACACTGGCTGAGGCCTTTTCTAGGTCTTCAAGTTCTTTCTATGCTTTGATGGTCCCCCCCTCCCTCATACACATGGCCCCACTCTCTTACCTACACTCATGTCCCAACTGGTCTTATATTCAGTCACATCAGGACTGAAGTCCCCTGGGCCAATCCCTGAGCCTGGGAAAACCCCACACCTCCTACTTTCAAATAAAAGTCAGGCACGGGTTAATTTTGCTGTAACTTCCTCCTAATCTTGGCCAAGCCTTGACTATGTGAGATATAGGACAAGGACCTGAGCTTTGGAGTCATGCAGACAGGAGTTCGAATCCTAACTCTTCCATTTACCATCTCTGTGGCCTTAGACAAGGTATTCATTTTATTAAATTTTTTAAAAGTTGAGTGTAGTTGACACACACTGTTACATTAGTTTCAGGTGTTCAACATAGGGATTCAACTTCTTTATACATTAAGTTATGGCTGCCCACAAGTGTGGCTACCGTATGTCACCATACAATGCTACTGCAATGCCATTGACTTTATGCTCGATGCAGTGCCTTTTATTCCCATGACTTATTCATTACGTAGGATCGTCACCATTTTAAATTTGTTTCCTCTTATGTAAAATGGGAATGTTAACATTATCTACTACCAAGAGGGGTTGTGAAAATTAAAAATAATGTAGGTATTCAAATATCAACTCAAAATGGATCAAGGACCTAAATGTAAGACCTCAAACAAACTCTTAGAAGAAAACATGGGACAAAAGCTTCCTTGGCAACGATTTCTTGGATATGACACCAAAGGCACAGGTAACAAAAGAGAAAAACAGACAAATTAGACTTCATGCAAATTTTGAAATCTGGCTCTTCAAAAGAGTAGAAGAGTAAAAAGGGACAGAGTAAATTTATCTACAGAGCAAAAAGGCAACCCACAGAATGGGAGAAAATCTTTGAAGATCATATGTCTGATATCCAAAATATATAGAGAACTTCTAAGACGCAACAGCGAAAACCCCAGCAACCTGATGCAAACATGGGCAAAGGACTTGAAGATATTTCTCCAAAGAAAATATACAAATGGCCAATAAGCATGTGAAAAGATGCTCAACATCACTAGTCATTAGGGAAATGTAAATCAGAAGTACAATGAGATCGACTTCACACCTGTTAGGATGCTACTATAAAAAAAACAACAGAAAATAACAAGCATGGGTAAGGATGTAGAGAAGAGGGGATGCTTGTGCATTGCTGGTGGGCATGTAAAATGTACAGCCACTGTGGTAAATGGTATGGGGGTTCCTCAAAAAATTAAAAATAGAATTACCATATGATCCAGAAATTCCACTTCTGGGGATATACCCCAAATAGTGAAAGCAGGGTCTCAGGGAGATATTTGTACACTCGTGCTCATAGCAGCATTATTCACGATAGGCAAATCATGGAAGTAACCCAAGTGTTCATCCAGGGATGAATGGATAAGAAAATGTGGTTGTAAAGGGAAAACCCGAGTCCTCTGCTCCTGTGTCTGTTTTTCAGTCTAACATGGCTACCACACTCACAACACTTCTAGCACCAGATGTGTGGGGGTTTTCCCCCGCCAAGCAATTCTCTAACACAGGCTGGGTGTCCTACAATTTAACTCAATTCTGACACTAGCTGCCAGGAAATAGTATCAGATCCCACAGCTTAAGGGCTCAGTCTGATGAGACTGCTCCCCACTACCCCCAAATTCAGATGCCACTTTTAAGTAGTAGGTCCTTAGGTTACCCACACTTCTGTCCAACATGGCTATAAATAGGTGATTCCGATGACTCCCTCCTGGGGTTTGATTAATTTGCTAGAGTAGCTCACAGAACTCAGGTAAATACTTACGTTTGCCAGTTTATGAAACAAGATGGTAAAGGATACGGATGAACAGTCAGATGAAGAGGTACATAGGGTGAGGTCTGCGAGAGTTCCGAGTGCAGGAGCTTCCGACCCTGTGGATTGGGGTGCATCGCCTTCACAGTACATGGATGTGTTCACCAACCTGGAAGCTTCCCAAGCCTCCTAGTGTTGGGACTTTGTGGGAGCTTCCTCACATAGGCATGATTGACCATTAAGTCCATTTTCATCCCCTCTCCCTTCTCTGGAGAAGTGGAAACTCCAAGCTTCTATTCATGGCTTGGTCTTTCTGGTAATCAACCCCCATCCAGAAACCCACCCCAAGTTGCCTCAGTTGGACAAAAGATACTCCTGTCACCCAGGAAATTCCAGGGGATTCAGGAGCTCTCTATCAGGCACAAGGGGCAGAGACCAATATTTAAATCACAGTGGGATATGCATACAATGGAATATTATTCAACCTTAAAAAGGAAGGAAATCCTGTCCTATGCTATGATGGATGAATAAATTATTTATTTATTTTTGAGAGAGACAGAGAGAAAGAGAGGGAGAGGGAGAGGGAGAGAGAGAGAGAATGAGAGTGAGAGCGAGCGCAGGGGAGGGGCAGAGAGACAGGGAGAGAGAGAATCCCAAGCAGGCCCCACACCATCAGCACAGAACCCGATGTGGGGCTTGAACCAACAAACTGCGAGATCATGCCCTGAGCCAAAAGTTGGATGCTCAACCGACTGAGCCACCCAGGCACCCCATCTGTGATGGATGAAACTTGAGGACATTATAGTAGGTGAAATGAGCCGCTCACAAAAACACACATACTGTATGATTCCACATACATGAGGTATTTAGAGTCGTTAAATTCACAGAGGCAGAAAGTGTCACAGGGGATGTCACAGGGATGCCAGGAGCTGAGGGGAGGGGAGATGGGGGGTTATGGTTTTATGGGGATACAATTTCTGTTTGGGAAGATGAAAAAGTTGTGGAGATGTGGTGGAGATGGCCGGACAGCAATGTGAGTGTGCTTCATACTGCTCAACTGTATACTTCAAAATGCTTAAGATGGTCCATTTTGTTACATATGTTCTACCACACTAAAAAAGAAAAAAAAAACATAGGCAAGGTTCT
>NW_027529518.1:1409830-1410515 GCF_008692635.1 Crocuta crocuta | reverse complement strand
CAAGGTTCTTCTTCTTCTTCTTTTTTTTAAGGTTTTTATGTAAGTAATCCGTACACCCAACATGGGGCTCAAACTCACAACCCCAAGATCAAGAGTCCCACCCTCTATTGATGGAGCCAGCCAGGCACCGTGGCAACATTCTTACTATAGGGCCACATAACAGGTGCTGAGGAATTGGTAGCTTCCTTGATTACCAATCATCTTTTTGTTTATCACTAGGTAAATCTCCAGGGGTTTGTTTACAGGACCTACTTCCAGCCTTTTCACTTTCTTCAGCCTCCAGTGCTCACTTCCTTCCCTTGCCTTCTATGTTCTTGGATCTCCTTTTACCTCTTTGATAGTTTCTTGTGTTGCCTTTACTGGTTCTTCTTCCTTCTCTTATTTTCTAAGTGTAGGTATGTCCTCAAGATCCCATGCTCAAAGTTCTTTTTCCGGGGGCGCCTGGGTGGCTCAGTCAGTTAAGCATCCGACTCTTGATTTCAGCTCAGGTCGTGATCTCACAGTGCATGAGATTGAGCCCTGCGTCGGGCTCTGCGCTGACACTGTGGAGTCTGCTTGGGATTCTCTCTCTCTCTCCTTCTTTCTCTGCCCCTCCCCTGTTCTCTCTTTCTCAATATAATCAAATAAAATTAAAAAGATTCTTCTTCTTCTATATTATTTCTCTTTGTAATTTTATTCCAGGTTT
>NW_027529518.1:1409104-1409785 GCF_008692635.1 Crocuta crocuta | reverse complement strand
TTTTTTTTTAAGTAAGCTCTGTGTCCAATGTGGGGCTTGAAGACATGACCCTGAGATCAAGAGTCATATGTTCTACTGACTGGGCCAGCCAGGTACCCCTTCTGTGAATGACTTCCAAACGTGTATCTCCGACCTCAACCTTTCACTTGAGCTCCCGACCTGATTTTCAGACTCCATCCTCAGCTGGATGTTTTGAGGGCCCTGCACATCTACTATATGCTAATATCTTCTCTTTCAGTTCTGCTTCCCACCCCGCCTCAAACCTGTCCTTCCGGCTACTTCATGTGTTAATGGCCTCACCCTGTTCTCAGACCCTAGGTTCAAACCCTCGGCATCTTATGGTTCTAAGGAACTGTCACACAATCTCCACATTTCTCTTCTCACTGCTCTTTGAGTACTGCCTTATCCAGAGTACTCCCTTTTCCTGATAACAAGACCGCTGGGAAATACAGTTCAGAAATGTGCTTGATGAGCAAAGATTTAAAACAAAGGGGGGGAACAGTCTTAAGGGATACTTTATTCCAGCTATGATGAAGCCCAAGGAACTGTCCCTGCTCTGCAGCAAATGCTACTTAGAGTCAACCTTTCTCTCCCTCATGTGCTATAAGATACACACTGCCAAACCATGCTCTTAGAACACTTGTTTTTTTTAGTGCTGAATTCTGTTAAGAAACATTAACT
>NW_027529518.1:1407023-1408994 GCF_008692635.1 Crocuta crocuta | reverse complement strand
TTAAATATTTATTTATTTTTGAGAGAGAGAGAGAGAGGCAGAGTGTGAGAGGGGGAGGAACAGAGAGAGAGGGAAACATAGAATCCAAAGCAGGCTCCAGGCTCTGAGCTGTCAGCACAGAGCCCGATGTAGGGCTCAAACTCATGAACTGCGAGATCAAGACCTGAGCCGAAGTCAGACACTCAACCGACTGAGCCACCCAGGCACCCCCAGTCCCCTTCCATTATGAGTTGATTCAATGAGGGGACATCTCAAAAAAGCAATCTAGTTTTGNTCTCTCTGACCCTCCCCTGCTCACGCTGTCTCTCTCTCTCAGAAATAAATTTTTAAAAAATGTTAAAAAAATTAAAAAAAAGAAATGCCATCTTAATTCTAACCAAAAATCTCACTCTTAGGTCATTATGCCCTAGGGAAAATTTTCATCTGAGTTCCAAAGACATTTATATGGGGCAAACAGTCCCAGACTGAAAACAATCCAAATATCCATCATGAGTAGGATAGATGTATAAATTATGCCATATTCATAACATGGAATATTGATAGCACAAAGAATGACCTACATGTACACATAAAATCACAAATCTGAAAAACAGTGTTGAATAAAGTAAGTCTGAAAATATATGCAATATAATTTCATTTTATATGGAGTTCAAAATGAGGCAAAACTAAGTAATATCATATTGGTTGAAGATAAATGCATATGTGACAAAAACTGTAAGGATAAGCAAGGAATAATTAGCACAAAATTTGGGAGAGTTCTTGGAGCTTTTGAAGGTGGAGAGGATGATGGTAAGCTGAGGAGGGGCTTGGAAGGCTTTAAAGGCCTGGTTTTTTATGTGGGATGGTGATCACAGGTTTTCATATCATTATTTTTCTTTAGACTGTGTATCTGCATTAAATACACTATTCTATGTACAATATAGAGTTAACAAATTTAAAAGGTAATATTATTTCCAAGTTCTTTGATATGAGAGGATGACCTTTACCTTAAATAACTCTATTTTTTTAATGTTTATTTTTGAGAGAGAGAGAGTGCCCATGAGTGGGGAAGGGGGCAGAGAGAGAGGGGGATAGAGAATCTGAAGTGGACTCTGTGTCAGTAGCAGAGGCTGACACTGGGCTCGAACTCATGAAACTGTGAGATCATGACCTGAGCCGAAATCAAGAGTCAGTTGCTTAACCAACTGAGCCACCCAGGCACCCCCAAAACTTTATTTTTTAGAGCAGATTTAGATTCGCAGCAAAATTGAGGAGAAGGGAAGAGATTTTCCATATACTTCTATTTTTTTTAATGTTTTTTAAAATTTATTTCTGAGAGAGAGACAGACACAGCGTGAGCAGGGGAGGGTCATTTGACCCACAAATGACGAAATTATGATCTGAGCCAAGGTTGGACGAGGTTGGACACTTAACCGACTGAGCCACCCAAGTGCCCCTATCTAGATGGCTCTTGTTCACCTTCAATACTCGCTGCAAACCTCTTTGGGGAGGCCAACTCTGACTCCCCAGGTTTATTTAATGTGGAAAATTTCAAACATACACACAAGTAAGGAAAATAATGTAATGAACCACCGTGTAACCATCCCCTAGTTTCAACAATTATCAACATATAGCCAATCATGTTTCCTCTATACCCTGACACATTCCCCTCCCCATACTGGAGCATGTGAAAGCAAATCTCAGTCATCCTATTACTTTATCTGTAAACACTTTGGTAAGCGTCTCTAAAAGATTAGGACCCAGGGTGCCTGGGTGGCTCATTGGTTGAGCTTCTGACTTTGGCTTAGGTATGATCTTGCAGTTTGTGAGTTTGAGTCACACATTAGGCTTGCTGCTCTTAGCACATAGTCGATTTTGGATCTTCTGTCCACCCCTCCGCCCCATCTCTCTGTCCCTCCCCCACTCACGCTCTCTCTCTCTCTCTCAAAAGAAAAATAAATACGTGAAAATATAAAAAATTTTAACAAAAGA
>NW_027529518.1:1398496-1406949 GCF_008692635.1 Crocuta crocuta | reverse complement strand
GGCTTCTTAAAAAAGGGCTCAATCCCAATACCATTATCCACTTAAATTTGACAGACTCCTTAATATTAAATATCCAGATAGTGTTTAATTTTCCCATGTCCTATAGCTTTTGATTTGTTNATGTTTTTAAGTCTCTTAAAATCTAAGATTCTTCCACCCTCTTTTTTTCTTGCAATTTATTTGCTGATGAAACCAGATCTGGTCAGTTTCCTACATTCTGTATTTCTGGCTGATTCAGCTGTTCCTCAGCTTGTTTCACAAACCTCTCTACCTTTCCTTTCCCCATCATTTTCTATTTTCATCTATACATTTTTTTTTGGAGGGTAGAGAGAAAGAATGCCAAGTGTATAAAATGGAGGGGAGGGTAACCCCTGCACAGGCCTCTACCCTAAGACTCCAGACACCTGGCTGGAATCATGAGTTTATTTGTCTGTGTCCCTCCAACACACCCCTTGGGGCTCAATACAATATCTTGATTTTTTATTGTCTGTGCTTTACACAGAGTTTTATACATAGTAGGTGCTAAATAAATGCTTATTGAAAGAATGAATACCTTTGCTCTCTTGTACTGCTTATGTGCTATGCCCTCTTTTCCAACTTTGCAGTAAGATTAAGACTTTGTAGAAACTTTGATTTCAACCCCCTGGGGTAAGGTATTATGCAAAATTCTTTTGATAGTTACTTTTCTTGCTAAGTGTCACAAAATTACATTGTGAAGAGTGCTTTGTTTATTGTACTTTCCTTTGTTGCCCATTTCCTGAAACACCGTGGTCTTGATAAGTTTGTTTGAAATTAAGCACAAAAGTTCCCTGCTCTGTAACTTGATTGGAGTGGGGGGTGGGGGGCTGCCAGCAGCCTTGTCCTCAGGGGGAATTGTGGGTTAACGGCCTCTGAGTAATGCGTTACTCACCACAGCTTCTTAGAAACTTCTGAAGCAAATTATTACTTTCTGAGATATCTTTGCTCTGTTCCTTGAATTCTATGGGTCATCCCCTCTTGTAGATTTGCCTCCGTTACTATATAAAAAACAATGTCTCCGAGAAAGCTGGGAACAAACTTCCTTTTCTGCACTTACTCTGTGTTTTCTCTTGATTTACAGTCGAGGCATATGTAGTCTCCAGTGCATGTGGCTAAACCTCCTTTCTGTTAGCTCTGTAACAGGTACTTGAATCCACATTTATGGTCTGTTTTACCTTATCACAAATACAAAGGGTACTAATGCTGCCAAATGAGAAAACTTTCCTATATGCTATTGGATTTGATAATATTGTACTCCTTACCCATTTAATCCTGTGAAAACCACTGATGTCCTTAGAATTGTTTTAGAAATACTTCCTGTCTTCCTAATTCCAGGAAATGAATGTGGTTCATGGGACTTGCAATATTATTTTTATAAAATTGCTATGAACTGGCTGAATAATTTAAAATTCAACTGAACTAATCTTGCTGTAGCTCTGAGTGTGCAGGGTTTATGGAATTATGTTTGAAATGGTAGGTGATAAAGTCCCTTCCTCAGTATTTTTTAATGCAGCAGTTAGATAATAGTGAATTAAGATTTCCTGGAGAGCCAATTTTAAGCCATCTACCGACAGTGAAGGATGAACAAAGACTGGATGACATATTGAAATTATACCTGCTACATAAACTTGTATCAAACACTTCTAATCTGGCAAACAATGCCATGAGTGACGGCAAATGCAATCAAACAGAAACCTAGATCAATTATCTTAGAAAGATTGCACTCAGCAGATAAAAATGGGACCATGGAGTCTTCTGAATTAACTAGCACCGAGAACATGAATCGGTCTTTCATCTTTTATTATTTCATCCTTTTCCTTTGAAGTAAACTTAAAAATAATCTTTTCGCCAACTCCTCAAAATGAAATATTCACTATATCACTCTTACTCCTTATTAAAAACTGGGATTAGTGTGCCTTTATACTGAAGACATCAAAGAAACTATGGAGTGTACTTGTATAAACATAAGGAAGCCTGAAGTATATTGCTTATTTTTCTATAGAGTAAATGCAAAATCATGATACTTCCTTGTGCATTTACTGGATTCTACTTGGATTTTCTGAAAGAAAGTTCCCTTTCTCTTTTGATTCAATCCTTGTTGAATGGATGAAACATGTGGTAATTCGTTTCTAGCATCTTGAGATCAGCCCCACTTTTCATCCATGATAATACCCATCAAGGAGACTACTGTACTATTTTAGTTTTTCCAAAGGGTTTGGATTTTAATAGGTTTATTCCATTGCTGAGTAGTATCTAACTCTTCTATATATAATTGTGCGAGTACATCTGGATGTCATCTATTCATTCCGCATTTAAAAATGTCTGAACATATCCTGTTACATGTTGTAAACACCATTGATGGCCTTCACTACCCCCTTTTCCATGGTAACAGAGCTCCAATTTGTATGAGGCACCATGGGTTTTAAGAGAGACTGAATCCCTTCCCAGCCCNTTTTTTTTTTTTAGTTAAAACTTAATTTTTTATTTTATTTTATGTTTTAAACGATTTTTAAAGTTTATTTATTTATTTTGAGGGAGACAGAGAGTGCATGAGCAGGGAAGGGGCAGTGAGAGAGAGTGAGAGGGAGAGAGAGCATCCCAAGCAGGCACCACAGGGTCAGCACAGAGGCTGACACTGGGCTCGAACTCATGAAACTGTGAGATCATGACCTGAGCTGAAATCAAGAGTCAGTTGCTTAACCAACTGAGCCACCCCGGCACCCCCAAAACTTTATATTTTAGAGCAGATTTAGATTCGCAGCAAAATTGAGTAGGAAGAGATTTTCCATATACTTCTATTTTNTCGAACCCACAAACCATGAGATCATGACCTGAGCCGAAGTCGGACGCTTAACCGACTGAGCCACCCAGTCGCCCCAAGATTTTTCGTATACTTCTTATCACCAGGTATCCAGAGCCTCCGCCATTATCAACATACCCCTCCAGAGTGGCACATTAGTTGCAGTTGATGAACTTACATTGTTGCATCATTATCACCCAAAGTCCATAGTTTACATTACTATTCACTCCGGGTGGTGTGCATTCTGTGGGTTTGGACAAATGCACAATGACATGTATTCACTGTTATGGTATCATGCAGAGTATTTTCACCGCCCTAAAGATTCTCTGTGCTCTGCCTTTTCATCCCTCCCTGTCCCCCTGGCAACCACTGATCATTCTACTGTCCCCATAGTTCTGCCTTTTCCAGGATGTCATATAGCTGGAATCATACAGTATGTATCCTATTCAGATTGCTTTTCACTTAGTAATATGCATTTAAGGTTTTTCCATGTCTTTGCTTTGATAGCTCATTTCTTTTTTTTTAAATTAATTTATTTGTTTTGAGAGAGACAGAGCGTGAATGGAGGAGGGGCAGAGAGTGAGAGAGAGAACCCCAAGCCGACTCTGTACTGCCAGTGAAGAGCCCGACATGGGGCTCGAACTCACAAAACTGTGAGATCATGACCTGAGCGGAAACTGAGAGTCAGATGCTTAATCAACTGAGCCACCCAGGCGTCCCATAGCTTATTTCTTTTTTAGTGCTATGTAATTTTCCATTTGTATGAACCACACTTTACCCATTCACCTACTGAAGGACATCCTGGTTGCTTCCAGGCTTTGGGAATTATGAGTAAAGCTGTTATAAACATCATGTGCAGGTTTCTGTGTGGACATAAGTTTTCAGCTCCTTTGAATAAGCACCAAGAAGAGTGATTGCTGGGTCATATGGCACGGGCATGTTTAGTTTTGTGAGAAACCGCCATAATGTCTTCCAAAGTGGCTGTACCATTTTTGCAGTCCCATTAGCAGTGAATGAGAATTCTCACCAGCATTTGGTGGTGTCATTGTTCTGGATTTTGGCCAACCTAATTGGGATCTAGGGGTATCTCACTGCTGGTTGTTTTTTTTTTTTAATTTTTTAACGTCTATTTATTTTTGAGAGACAGAGTGTGAGTGGGGGAGGGTCAGAGAAAGAGGGAGACACAGAATCCAAAGCAGGCTCCTGGCTCTGAGCTGTCAGCACAGAGCCCAATGCAGGGCTTGAACTCACAGACCATGAGATCATGACTTGAGCTTAAGTTGGACGCTTAACCGACTGAGCCACTCAGGCGCCCCACTCATTGCTGTTTTATTTGCATTGCCCTTATGATACGGTGTGGAGCATCTTTTCATATACTTATTTTCCATCTATGTATCTTCTCTGGTGAGGTGTCTGTTAAGGTCTTTGGCTTATTTTTCAATCAGGTTGCTTGTTTTCTTTTTGTTGAGTTTTAAGTGTTCTTTGTATATTTTGGGTAATAGTCCTTTATCAGATGTGTCTTGTGCAAATATTTTCTCTCAGTCTGCAGCCATGGAAATTTCATTGCCCTTATTAATGACTGGCTTAGGCACAGGTATTTAACTTTGGTACCAACACATGTGGAAAAGTCTGTTGGAGGGATGTGGGGACGGCTTTTCTCAGAAAGGGAGGTCCTCTCTCCTGGCCTTTGGAAGTTGCATGTTTGAGGACATGCTATCTGGGGCTGTTGGAATCATTCTGCAGCTATGAGAATAGGAGACAAACAGAACCTCAGAGTAGAAAAATGGAAAGAATATGAATCCCTGGTAGTATTGTTGAGCCAGTGAATTACCCAAACTGCCTCATCTCAGTTCTCCTTGTCATATAACTTAATAAACTCACAATTGTTGGGTTGCTTTCCTTTACTTGCATCCAGGCATTCTACCTGGCCTACTACCTAAAGCTGATGGTTCCTATAAAGCATAAGGTGACATCATTCTGTTTCCTGACACTACATAGATTCAGCTCCATTAGGGCTGAAGGTCAACACGAAATAATTAGAACTGATTGCCACAAGTGCAAAATCTAATAGCTCACCTAAAGGAACTAGAGGCAGAGCAACAAGAACGCCCTAAACCCAGTAGAAGAAGAGAAATAGTAAAAATTAGAGCAGAAATAAACAACATAGAGACCAAAGAAACAATTGAACAGATCCATGAAACCAAGAGTTGGTTTTTTGAAAAAGTAAACAAAATTGACAAACCTCTAGCCAGACTAATCAANAAAGCTATAGTTATAGAAAATTAGGAAAAAGTATTTTATTTCCTTTTTCTCTTTGAAACCTCAGAATTATTGGAGAAGGTGTGCTCATTAAATCTGCAATGACACAGAGATAGGAGAGCACCATATGACAGTCAAGATTCAGAAATATTTCAGAAAGATATAATGATGAGCCAAACCAATAAGGTGAAATGTAATAGAAATGTACATTTTTGCATTTAGGTTTGAGATGAGAACTGTCGCTGCTCAGGATGAGAGTTAAAGGCTGTTTATAGGAAAGGTATCTGGGGGTTTCAGTTATGTGCTAATTCCCTAAGTGCCAAGATTAGAACAGGGCAAGAAAAATGACTGAAAGTGTAATTATAGAAATCCTTCCTTCAACGAGTATTTATTAAACATGTATTTAGCAAATGCATGTTGGCAGCTGGTTAAGAGGAAGAGCTTTGGACTGCAACTGATTTCAGCTTGGACTGTGTGATCTTAGGGAAGTTACTCTACTTCTCTGTGTCTCAGTTTTCCTGTCATATACCACTGGTAACAGTGTATGGCGACTGAGAGAGCCAAAATAAGGATATATGCAAAGTACTTATTAGCAATATTTTTTAGTGCTTGGCCTTGTATTAGATCAATTGTGGTAATTTATGCACAATAATCTGTTTTGTTCATTTTATACCTGGAGAACTTTATTTTTTTTTTAATTTTTTAAAATGTTTGTTTATTTTTGAGAGAGAGAGGCAGAGTGTGAGCAGGGGAGGGGCAGAGAGAGAGGGAGACACAGAATCCAAAGCAGGTTCTCTGAGCCATCAGCACAGAGGCCGACACGGGGCTTGGACCCACGAACCGTGAGATCATGACCTGAGCTGAAGTCAGACGCCCAACCGACTGAGCCACCCAGGCGCCCCTGGAGAACTTTATTTTTATACCGTATTTTGAAGCACACTGAGACTAGGGAATGACCAGGCGAGCATGAAACGAGGCTCTCTGGAAATGATATCACACAAGGAATCCTTTCAGGGATTAAACATATGATCTGAAGAGAACACTTCCCAGGTTTAGACAGGAGCCGTATGAATCAGGTGATGTACTTACTTAGTGTTGCTCCAGAGGGAACCCTGGACGCAACAAGAGGCAGAATTCAGCTCAATATACTGAAAACGTGAACTATGATTGTTCTGCGATAATTGCATGGCCTGATTGGAAAAGCGATGACCTCCCTGTCACTACAGCAAGGACTTGGGCAGAAGCCAGATGGGAACCTGTCAGGGAAGATGTGGGGAGTTCAGTGAGTCCTGCAGTTGTATATTTGACTTGGGCTCCTTTGAGCAGCCAGGCTCTTTTCTTTTTTTTTTTAATTTTTAACGTTTTATTTATTTCTGAGAGAGAGAGAGACAGAGAGAGAGAGAGAGAGAGAGAGACAGAGCACAAGTGGGGGAAGTGCAGAGAGAGAGGGAGACACAGAATCTGAAGCAGGCTCTAGGCTCTGAGCTGTCAGCACAGAGCCTGACACGGGGCTCGAACCCATGGATTGTGAGATCATGACCTGAGCCGAAGTCGGACACTTAACCGACTGAGCCACCCAGGCACCCCGTTGAGCAGCAAGGTTCTGATTCTTTCACCTGTGTGTCCTTGGAAGGTTTTTTAACCTCCGAGGAATATTAACACACCATCAGGGAAACTATTGTCTCACCTATTTTGCAGAGTCAAAAATTTCAGAAATTCAAATGTTCCTTAGAGCCTAAATAGATGCATTTTCAATTACTGGTCTATGAATTGGTAAGAGAATTGAAAGAGAAATTATTCTTCTTTGTATTAATTTTTCTTCCATTGTCAGAGTAATATAAATACATTAAATAAAATGCAAAAGGGAAAAGAAGGAAAAATCAGCTCTGCTCCATCATTTTTATGCATAGTTTTCATTTTCATTTTATTTTTTTTTATTTCTGAGAGAGAGAGAGAGACAGCGTGAGCAGAGGAGGGTCAGAGAGAGAGGGAGACACAGAATCTGAAACAGGCTCCAAGCTCTGAGCTGGCTGTCAGCACAGAGCTGATGCGGGGCTTGAACCCACGAACGTGAGATCATGACTTGAGCCGAAGTCGGATGCTTAACTGACTGAGCCACCCAGGCACCCTTTATGCATAGTTTTTAATATATAACTTGTATTTCATTTATATAGAAATAAGTATCAACACAGTTGTATATTTGTACATATAAAAATATACAATATGTAAAATACATAATATACATACAATACTATATGTATATGTGTGTATATATACATACACATGCACGCGTGTATGTCTTTTGCTATTTTCAGTATATAAGGCTTGTAGTAGTTTGCTGGGGCTGCTGTAACAAAATACCACACCACACACTGGGCAGTTTAAACAGCAAAAATGTACTGTCTCACAGCTCAGGAGGCTGGAAATCTGAAAGCCAGGTGTCGGCAGGGTGGGCTCCTTCGGAGAGTGGTGAGGAAGAATCTATTCCTGGCCTCTCCTCTAGATGCTGGTGGTTTGCTGGCCACATTTGTTTGGCCTTCCTTGCTTCTGCTGTCACCCCAGTCTCTGCCTTCATCATCACATGGCCTTCTCCCTGTGTGCATGTCTGTTCCCACACTCCCCCTTTTCATAAAGGCAACAGTCACATTGGATTAGGGACCCGCCCTACTCCAGCAAGATCTCATCCTAACTTAAGGAATAACATCTGCAATGATCCTATTCCCATATAAGGTCACATTATGAGGTACTGGGGCTGAGGACCTCAATGTATGAATTTTGGGGGTACACAATTCAACCCATAGAAAGGATCAAACCAATTTACAGTGCCACCTACAATGTGTAAGGGTGCCTGTTTTCCTGTATCCTCGATGACGTTAGGTTTGATTTTAAAAAGTCATATTTTTGCCAACTAGGTGAAGAACAGCACCATGGTGATGTTTTAATATATATTCCTTTCCTAGTGAGTGTGAATGGTTTCTGTTTGCTTATTAGTTAATGTCTTCTTTTGTGAAATGTCTGCTTGTGTCTACTGCCTCTATGTTTTAAATTATGAAAGTAATATATTACAAAAGATTTGAAAAACAGAGAAAATAAAAACCACCCATAATGCCACTATTCCGACACAGCTATTATCATTTTTATTGCCTTCGAGGCCTATTTTCATATGCATGTTTTACTCTTTTGTAATTGTGGTGTACATATAATCTTATATCTTGCTTTTCTCACCTTACAGTGTATTAGAATATGGAAATGGGTTAATCCACAATGTACTAGAATAGCACATTCTTCAATAATTATGAATTCAGAACCAGGTGTCTGGTATTAGACAAATAAAAGCTTTTCCAAGGATATACTACCTGGCCATTATTGGGGTACA
>NW_027529518.1:1388272-1398491 GCF_008692635.1 Crocuta crocuta | reverse complement strand
CATTATTGGGGTACGAAATAAGAGGATCCTTGGTTGTAGGGAAGTTAAAATTACATTTCTGTACCCTGGCCTATCTTTGGGCATCTGGTCCACAGGTGTCCAATACGTGTTGAATGAATTAATAGTCTAGTTATTAGACATAATTTTTATTCATTATTTTGCTGAGACAAGTCAGTTTTCAGAATTTTCTTTGTCCTGGGAGAAATGCATGAAATACATTAAGGCTATCTTAATGCATATAAGTCATACATTTAAGAACCAGTATCTTACTAGACCAAACAGAAGTTGAAGCAGTATAAGATCTACCATTGAAAAAATATATTTTAGAAGTCATAAGTTTAAAAAAGGCTTTACAAAGTACCTTTTTTTTTTTTTAAAGTAGGCTTCATGCTCAGTGTGGAGCCCAGCGTGGGGCTTGAACTCACAACCCTGAGATCAAGACCTGAACTGAGATCAAGAGTCGGACACTTAACCAACTGAGCCACCCAGGCGCCCCTACAAAGTATCTTTCAGAGTAAACTTATGTATATCAAAAAATATGGTTTCACAAAAACAAATCTGTTCTGTGGACTAAATCCGAACACAGAATCCCTTTTTTTTTCCTTTGTAAAGAAAAAAATTCACGTTAGAACCAAGAGATGTTACAACTTATCATTTGCCCATCGTCTGAAATAAGTTGAGCTAAAAGAACTATCTGATGGTGGCTGTTATGGTATGCACGACTATTGGTAATCTATGCCAACAATCTATTTTTCTATTTTGCATCCTTCCTCTTATTTCTTTGGTAATATTTTGCCCATATCATTATTCAGATTTCAGCCTTTCTAATTAAAATGTAAAGACTGGCCTCAAAATGAAACTCAAAGATTTCATATCTAAAAGAAAAAAGTTGAGGCACATGGGTGGCTCAGTTGGTTAAGTGTCTGACTTTGGCTCAGGTCATGATCTCACGGTTCATAGGTTTAAGCCTTGCATAGGGCTCTCTGCTGTCAGCATGGAGCCTACTTTTGGGTCCTCTGTCCCCCCTCTATCCTTGACCCTCGCCCATTCTCTCTCTCTCTCTCAAAAATAAAAAATAAAAACATAAAAACCTGTTAAAAAGTTGTATAAAAGTAGCACTTCTCAAAATGTGTGGTGAAGCACTTTTCTAAAAATTTCCAATTCATTAATAAAAATTAACCATTAGAAGAATACTTTTAAAAATCACCAAGGCATAGAGAGTAAAAATCCAAAAATTTAAAAGCTTCTGTAGACATGAAAACTAACTTGCCAAATTTCTATAACATTTTTTTTTTCTGCCAAAGTATGTGTAGTTTATTAAAGAAAATGGTGCGTTCTTCAATTTGATAAAGACCACTCTTTTAAGTGACTGGAAAAAAATTCAACAATTAAACGTTAGTTCATGTCTTTTATTGACCCATATATAATTACTTGTCTTCGGGTTTGTTGAAGCAGTAGGTCAGACAACATTTGCCACAATAATGTCTGTCAAAGTGNGTATATAACATTTTTTAAATTTTTATATAAATTTTTTTAGAGAGAGAGAGAGGGCGAGAGTGGGGGGAGAGCAGCAGAGAGCAGGGAGGAAGAGGGGGGAGGGAGAGAGAGAGTCTTAAATAGTCTCCAAACTTAGCACAGAGCCCAATATGGGGCTCAATACCACAACCCTGGGATCGTGATCTGACCTGAAATCAAGAGGTTTTGATTTTCAACCAACTGAGCCACCCAGGTGCCCCAAATTTCTATAAAAATCTTAAATCCTTAATCTTATTTCCTGAATTTATCTAGGCATGGTCTGGTAACAAATAGTCCACTGAATACATTTTGAGTAGCCCTGATATAAGATATAGACCCTGTCCTCAAGGAGCTAAGAATCTTGTTATGGTGAACACTGCAAGAATACGTATCACTAAGCACAAACTTGTATTATAATCTATGTGCCCCAGACCACATCAGCCTGGAGTAACGTGAGACGTACTCACTGTGACATAATAGATAAAATATATATTGGTCTCTGTCCCCAGTTCCTGACACAGGGCTTCTAAAACCCTTGTAATTTCCTTAGTGATAAGAGCACCAGGAACATCTTTTGTTCTAATATTTGGTCTTTGACCCCCAGTTCCTGACACAGACTTCCTAAATCCCTTGGAATTTCCTGGGTGATAGAAGTGCCTTTTTGTTCAAATGAGGTGACTCTTGGATGGGAGCTGGTCACTAAGCCATGATTAGAAGCTTGGAATTTTCAGCCCCACTACTTGTTCTCCAGAGAGGGGAGAGGGGCTGGGAATGGAGTTAATGGTCAATCATGCCTCACGAGAAGCCTCCCTAAAATCTCAAAAGTACGAGGTTCAGAGAGCTTCCAGGATGACAAACACATCCACTGACCGGGAGAGTGACCCGCCCCAACTCCATAGGGACAGGAGCTACTGTGCTTGGGACCCTTCCAGACATTACCTTTTATATCTTTTAATCTGGCTGTTCATCAGTATCCTTTACCATATCCTTTTATAATACACTGGTAAACAGTGAGTAAACTGGTTTCCTGAGTTCTGTGAACCACACTAGAAAATTAATTGAACCCGAGGGGGGGTGGGGGAATCTCTGATTTACAGTGGGTGGGTCAGAGACACAGGTGACAACCTGGACTTGCTGTTGGCATCTGAGCTGGGGTGGGAGTAGTCTTGTGGGACCGAGCCTTTAACCTGTGGGATGTGATGCTGTCTCCACGTAGACAGGGTCAGAACTGAATTAAGTAAAAGAGATACACAAGAGGAAGACTGAGCTTGTTCCTTCTCATCTTAAAGGTAAAGGTGGGTATGGCATGGACCAAGGAGCCTTCTCAGAGACACAAAAATGTTAAAAGTTAAAAGAGGTAAAACTGTCAAAAACAGCAATATAAATTGTAAAACATAAGTCATGGTTAAGTCATGGTTCCTTTACTTGTATGACTGTAAAATTCACAGATTTCATGGAGAAAAACACCATTATTATGTCTAAATAATCACAATGTGGTCAGAATAAGTCACCCACAGCATTTCGCTCGATTTGCTTCCATCAAGTCTTGTGGAATCTTCAGTTCTCCCCTATACCAATCCTCACCCCCTTATCTCTTGGAATCCCCAAGAACGTAATCTGATTCATACTCAGCTCTCAGATAGTCTTGTCTATACTCTTCCATTATCTGGTGATGTGATGCCAGGGCTTTTGATGCTGATGAAATTATCGTTACTGGCAGGGTCTACCATAGATACTGCTGCCCTCAACTTTTAAGTTGCAAGTATGGGAAACAAAAGTTTCATCAGTTATGTTTAATGGTCCACAGGAGGAGCCACTGACCTTTTTTAGCTCCTGGACCCCAGACCCATGCACTCTGACCATGAGAAACGGCATCAACTATGTGCTGTTGGTTGTTTCGGAGTGATTTCACATCCCATAGCACATCATCCCAACCATGCAAGGTGTTCATTTCCTGGGTGGTACCATGCTGAGTCTTCAGTAAACCTTTCCAACAATCTATGAGACCTATTGCTTCTGTGATGATGTACATAAAATCAGTCAATCTCATGGATTTTGACCCAACTTATCATTGGAAGCAACAAATTCAGAGCCTCTCATAAAGTACTGTACTTTTTTTTTTTTTTTTTAGTTTCAAGTTAGTTAACATATAGGATAGTATTGGTTTCAGGAACAGAATTTAGTGATTCTTCACTTACATATAACACCCAGTGCTCATTCCAGTAAGTGTCCTCTTTAATGCCCATCATACATTTAGTCCATCCCCCCCCATCTCCTCTCCAACAACCCAGTTTGTTCTCTATATTAAGAGCCTCTTCTGGTTTGCCTCCCTCTCTGTTTTTATCTTAGCCTATTTTCCTTTCCTTCTCTTATGTTCATCTGTTTTGTTTCTTAAATTCCACATATGACTGAAATCATATGTTATTTGTCTTTCTCTGACATATTTCACTTAGCATAATACACTCTAGTTCTATCCACGTTGTTGGAAATGGCAAGAATTCATTCTTTTTGATTTTTGAGTAATATTCCATTGTATACATACACCACATCTTCTTCATTCATCACTCAATGGACATTTGGGCTCTTTCCATAATTTGGCTATTGTTGATAGCGCTGCTATAACATGTGCCCCTTTGAATCAGCACTCCTGTATCATCTGGATAAATACCTAATACCACAATTGCGGGATTATAGGGTAGATTTATTTTTAACTTTTTGAGGAACCTCCATACTGTTTTCCAGAGTGACTGCATCAGTCCGCATTCCCTCCAAGGGTGCAAAAGTGTTCTCCTTTCTCCACATCCTTGCCAACATCTGTTGTTTCCTGAGTTCATTTTAGCCATTCTGACAGGTGTGAGGTGGTGTCTCATTGTGGTTTTGATTTGTATTTCCCTGATGATGAGTGATGTTGAGTATCTTTTCATGTCTGTTAGCCATCTGGATGTCATCTTTGGAAAAGTGTCTATTCAATGTCCTCTGTCCATTTCTTTTCTGCATTATTTGTTTTTTGGGTGTTGAGTTTGGTAAGTCCTTTATAGATTTTGGATACTAAGCCTTTATCCCGTATGTCGTTTGCAAATATCTTCCNACCTAAGCGAAAGTCGGACGCTTAACCGACTAAGCCACCCAGGCGCCCCGCTATGCAGAAGCTTCTTATCTTGATGAGGTCCCAAGAGTTCATTTTCGATTTTGTTTCCTTGCCTTTGGAGACATGTCTAGTAAGAAGTTGCTGTGGCCGAGGTCAAAGAGGTTGCTGCCTGTTTTCTCCTCTAGGATTTTGATGGTTTCTTGTCTTGCATTTAGATCTTTCATCCATTTTATTTTAGTGTATGGTGTAAGAAAGTGGTCCAGTTTTATTCTTCCTCATGTTGCTGTTCTCCCAGCACCATTTGCTAAAGAGTCTTTTTTTCCCCATTGGATACTCTTTCCTGCTTTATCAAAGATTAGCTGGCCATACATTTGGGGGTCCATTTCTGGATTCTCTACTATACTTTTTAAAGTTTTATTTAAGTAATCTCTACAGCCAATGTGGGGCTTGAAATCATGACCCCGGGGTCAAAAGCCTCATGCTCTTCCAACTGAGCTGGCCAGGTGCCCCGTAAAGTACTGTACTTTGAAGTGACCAGTNGTATTTGCTTTCCCTGACCCTCCTGGTCCCATTCCTCTGCAATGGAGACTAGGGCCTTTGGGGGCTGCATGCTACTTGGGACATGTGAATTCTCAGTGTCTAGGCCCATTTTAAGTTCTTAACATGTTCATCTTTCAAAGGCTTTGGTAGGTCTGGTATTGTTTATGGACCCTTTCTCAGAATAGTATCTTTATTTTTTTTCATAATTTTAAGCTATTTTCTTATGAACCTTTAACATGGTTCATAACACACTTTAAACAGTTTTTTAATGTTTTATTCATTTCTGAGAGACAGACAGACAGACAGACAGACAACGTGAGCAGGGGAGGGTCAGAGAAAGAGATACAGAATCCGAAGCAGGTTCCAGGCTCTGAGCTAGCTGTCAGCACAGAGCCCGACGGGGGGCTGAAACCCATGAACCGTGAGATCATGACCTGAGCCAAAGTCGGACGCCCAACCGACTGAGCCACCCAGGTGCCCCTGGAATAGTATCTTTAAACGCAACATATAAAACACGTAAGATTACTAAAGAAACTGGCATTATATGATATTATATTGTTCTATCTTCAGGCCATTTAGGGTTCTGTGGGCCCCAAATTAAGAGGTTAAACTTGTTACCGATCCTCCACTTTCGATTCCATATCCATAACCGTCTGACCAAACCATTAACCTCTGCCAATTGGTATAGATGAGAAGCTGGAAAACTTGTTTGTTACCTGGTTTTGTGAATAAAGTTTTATTGGAAAACAAGCAGATCCATATATTTACATACGATTTATGGTTGTCTTTGAACTGCAAGGGTGGAGTTGAACAGTTGTGACAGAGATCGGATGTGGCCTACAAAGCTGAAAATACTTACTTTTTGGACCCTTAGAAAAAAAAAGTTTTCCAATTCCCAGTCTAGATCCTGGCCTACAGGCCAAGCAAGCAAAGTAGACCAGAAGTACTCCTTGAAGTTCTGCCCACTGGGAGGATTTTCCTTTTTCTGTTGTCCCTCAGAAATACCCTTCAGGGCTATAATTGTGGAACAGTTCACTTCTGCCCATTGCAGGCATATTATGCAGAGCCAGTTGTAAACAAGCCGTGAACCTCCATGAGGTGTGAGTCACTGGAACTATAGCTATAAGTTCCAAGCACACAGCTTCCACTGAAGATGAACTGCTTCAGAGCACACCTGAGTTTATAGCTAGGCAGATCTCAGCATGAAATTTATGACAGGCAGTCTGGGTTATGTGGTCCCTTGGAGATATATGTTAGAAATTCAGTCCCAATCAGAAACGAGAAGCAAGACAGGAAATGGCTTTAAAGGAGAAAAGTTACTTCCTTCAAAGAACATAGGTTTGTTCCCGAGCTCCAGGGATTTCTTGCTGTGACTCACTGTTATGGACTCTCCACGTGTTGTCATAAAATCCCAATCTGCGAGAAATGTATTTGGCACCACGGGGATTATTGGATGACAAGGGCCAGGTGGTAGAACCACCCCCACTGCTGCATGGACCAGATGGAGCACCATCTCTTGCTCTGGGCCTTCTCAAAGATGGAGGGCTACAGCTTTGTAGGCCAGTGAATGGAATGAAGCAGCCAATCAAATGTGATATATGTTACCTCGGACATCCACTGAAGCCCATTAAATGGCAGGGGGTCCAAGATGCAACAACTGTTCACTCACAATGGACAGGATATCCTGTGTGTCCCAGATCAGTGGACATACTGGCCTCCCTCCCCCAAATTTTACTGAGGTGTCAGTGGAACTTTGTATTTTCTGGAGAATTATGCATTTTCCAGTATCTGGGGGTACCTGTTAATTTTTGCTCTCCAGATTCAGTCAACATGATGTCATCGATGGAAGACTAGCATAATGATGTCCCATGGGATGATGAGATGATCAATATTCCCTGACAATTAGTGGCGCACAGCTGAAGAGTTGACATACACTGTGGCAAGACATTGGTGGTCTGCTTCCGGTGTTCTCTGGCTGGTGTTAGTTCTGTCTCTATTTAAAATTTGGGGTTTTGTAGGTTATGGATTTTTTGCATTTTAGTTTTATAAAATATTACATTAAAATACTATTTTTCTTGGTTACTGAGTGTTTTGACATTCTCTGCATTTTTGTGTCTGAGGTGAGTGCCTCACTCACCTCACCCTAGCCCCATCCTGCCTGACATATATAGAAAATGCTTTCATTAGATCAATGTTACTTGCCATGTGTTTATAAGATCATATCTGGAACAGTAGCCACAATTAGAGTTGACATACAATTAATGATGATCTAAGGTCACTTTCAGACCCACTTGCCTTTTAAAGTAGCCAAATATGAATTAAATCATCACTCCTACATCTCTCAGGTCATTGATGATAACACTTATCTCTGCCATTCTATCTACCAGGGAGGCAGCACTGCTTTCCTGTTAGGGAATTGGAGCTCCAGGTGTTTCCACTTGGCCCTTTTTTTCTGTAATAGTCTTTTCTTTAAACATTATTTTTGAGAGGGAGAGCATGAACACATGTGAGCAGGGGACGGGCAGAGAGAGAGGATCAGAAGCAGGCTCTGCTCTGTCAGCAGGGATCCCAATGTGGGGCTCAAACTCAAAAAGTGTGAGATCATGACCTGAGCCAAAGTTGGATGGCTACTGACTGAGCCACCCAGGGGCCCCTCTTCTGTAATAGTATTAAAATCGCTGTCTCTGTGGCTCCAGGAGACCAGGTAAGAATTCTGTCATTTACTGAGGACATGCATTGCATTTATATCTTCAGGAACTGAAGATGTTTCTGCTGGATTGGGTTTGGCAGTGTCACTGGGCCTATGGTGAGACCGACAAGAGTCAAAAGCTGCACTTATATCTTGTCGACACTGACCCAAAAAGTCAGCAACTGGTAACTATTGTGTCCTGGCTGTCCAGAAATCAGTGTTTAACTCAGAGCTAGGACTTCCTATTCTTCACAATTTGTGGTATTTCCCTTTCACCAGGGAAAATGGCTGTAGGTTCACTGGGGGAAAGCTAGGAAAAAAATGCATACATAGTTGGGAGGGGTGGTTCTTCCTTAAGGGTACCTGGCCTCCCTTTCATTTACGGGGCCCTAAATTTGTAAATCAAGTTAGATCTGGTAATTGGGTGAAAGATTATGACTCACTGTTGTAGTAGATCAAGTCAGGTTTTCATTCACTAAATCAGGAGTTCTGTCTGTTATAGAAGGATCTATTTGTGTCCTAAGGCTCCTGCTCAATTACACAATGCCAAGATCCTTGCAAATGATAATTTCTGATTACCACACAGGTCCTGCTATGGATTCCGGTAGTCACCCCCATCGTGTCTATGTTGGGTCGGTGCCCTCATCTTGTCTTTGCTAACCCAGGCCCCTAATTATCCCCACTGAGATCAGCAAGCTCATTTTGACCGCAATATGTCACACCAGCATCCCCATCCAGAGCAAACAGCTAATAAAGCTGTTTTAAAAGATAAGAAAGCCTGAGTATCAAATGGGGAGGAAGCGCTGGAGTTGGAAAAATCATCGTTTTTCAACCATCACAGAAAAGATTGGTTTAGGCAGGAAATCATCAACTGATGCTAAAACAAAGGGGAAATTTTGATGAGAATCAGAATATTTGCATCATTCTTAAAACATCTCTCCATGGACTGCTAATTAGTTGCTAGAAAAAAATATAGTAATTGTAAAGTGGGAAACTCAGAAAACAACTCAATTGGCTGATCAACATTTACATCACCCATGGAGGGCAGACAGACATCGCGTGCCTCCCAATATCATGCTCTAAGAAGGACATAGCATCAATTATGTAGTTGTCTAGGAGGAATGCATACTGTGAATCTAAACATGAGGAAATAGTAGACAATCTCCAAATGAGGAGCATTAAAACAAAAGAGGACTGTATTCTTCAAAAATCTCAGTGTCATAGAAGAAAGACTGTGCGAGTGTTTCAGACTAGAGGAGATGAATGAAACATGACAACTAAGTGCAATATGTGATCCTAGCCTGGATCCTGTGCTCAAGGGTAAAGGTGCGCTATAAAGGGTGTTACTGGTCAATTAGTAAAACTGAACTATGGAAGTTAGATTGGATCAAAGCTCTGTTCATTTTTTTTTTTTTGATTGTTCGGTGTGGCTTTATCTTCTGATTGTACAATTGTGTCCCACAACCGGCCCAAGCTCTGAACAGTCAGCAGTCCTGACAACTCATCCTGGGGAGAAAGGGGAAAGGATGAGCCAATGTTGGTCCCTGCATCCAGCACCTCAGAGGTGATCCACCTGGCTGGGCACTCAGTAAACAGTCTCTGGGGGAGACAGGCCCCCCAGCGGGGCAGAGAAGGGGGATGGACAAAAGAGAAACTGGGGCCGGCATGCCTGCCCCACCCTGGGCCTGGCTGGGCCAATGTCCGGGGCCTGGGAGGCTGAGACGGCAGCCCCGCCGGGGGTGGGGGGGTGGTCTGGCTTGGCAAAGGCAGAAGGCCCAAGATGGGGGCAGAGACGCAGTCCCCCAGGAGCCTGTCCGTTCCAGCGAGTGGAGAGCTGGTTTCTGGATGGGGAGTGGCCGGGAGGCGGCAGACAGGAGGGAGCCTGTCCTTCGGCCCCTTCGGGCCTTCCCCATCAGAGGACAGCAAGGCCTCCATGGTGGCAAAGGAGGCAGCCGCCTGAGTGCCTCGTCCCTCTTCCCGACCTGCCTCCCAGCACAAAACACCTAAATGATTATATTGCTAACGAAGTGGGACACCTGGAAGAAGCACCTGGGTCTCCCTGAGCCCACTCTGAGNNNNGCACCTGCTCTGTGGGCTGCAGGCCCTGACCTTGCTCTCCAGGTCCCAGGTCCTGGGAAGAGCAGCCCCGCCAGCCCCGTGGTCGGTTGCATCTCCTTCCAGAAAATGCTCTTGCTCCACCCCCAGCCTGGGTGTTCCTCTTCTTTTAAAGATAGGAAACTGGAGGGGCGCCTGGGTGGCTTAGTCGGTTAAGCGTCCGACTTTTGCTTAGGTCATGATCTCGCGGTTCGTGGGTTCGAGCCCCGCGTCGGGCTCTGTGCTGACTGCCAGCTCAGGGCCTGGAGCCTGTTTCAGAGTCTGTATCTCCC
>NW_027529518.1:1387049-1388266 GCF_008692635.1 Crocuta crocuta | reverse complement strand
CCCGCGCAGCCCAGCCCGAGGTGGGCACCAATGCAGATGGCCAGGAACGTGGAGAAACTGGCTGGCTTGATCTTGTAGGCTTTCCCTGCCTGCTTCAGTTGAACACAGAAGACAAACCTGGGGTCCCATTTGTCAGCCTTGATGTGGCGCTGCTTCGCCTCCTCCAGGTAGCAACTCAGGTAGTGTTCGAGCGTGCTGAGGAACGTGCGCTAGTTCCTACCAGCGGTGAGCCCGCCCATCCCCCAATCCAGCTGCTCCTGCTGGATCACCTGCTCTGGGAAGACTGGCCTGTCTCGGGGGTTTCCTTCCCAATCAGGCTGTAGATGACGTGGGTCAGGGCCTCCGCGATGAGCCTCAACTTGTGGGTCACCGTTTTCAGCTTGGGACCTCAGGTCGACGAGGTGGCTCCCCAGGTTGGACAGGGTGAAGGCAGACACCCAGAGACTGGCAAAGCGCTCCTGCTCTCAGGCCAGGGTGTGCTCAGGTGGCCTGTCTCGTGCCCTACGGAGAACCGCACCTCTGGGAACTGGCGGCCCAGAACTGGTGGCCACCAGCTCCAGCTCTAGGAGGAAGGCATGCTGTAGTGTCCCCTCGCAAGGCTGTCCCCTTGGGCCACGGTGTTAGAGAACAAAGGCAGAGGACAAAGGCCACGTTGTACCGGAGCAGGCTGGAATCTCTGTGGTCCAGATCGCCTTCCAATCTGGTTGGTTCCCTGGTAGTTGAACTTGCTCCCCCGGAAGTAAAGAACAGAAGGTGGGTTCTTTACCCACCCCGTGTGGGTGCGCTTGTTGGTGCAGAGCGTGGAGAAGGGGCGGGTGAGCTCCAGCAGTAGGAAGATGCCGCTCTCATTGGAGTCCAAGCCGTGTGACGGCCAAGGGGCCACTCTGAAGGTATCGTCGTGGGCCACGATGACGATGGTGGTAAGGTCCTCTCTGCTCAGCCCCATCAGCCACCAGTCACTTGTGGCCTTGCTGTGGACTCGTGACCATCTGGAAGCTGTTGGCAGTGGCGCGGCGGAGAAGTACTTTGGCAGCAAAGGCAGAGCCCTGGGAAGCGGGCCTGGCCTGCGTCTGCTTGCAGACGGAGAGCAGGGCCTCATCGTGCACAGCAAAGGACAAGGGGACGATGGTTTGCATGGCCAGCACCTTGGGCTCCATCTCCGTGAATTGCTCGATGACTTCCTGGGACATGGAGGCCACAGGCCTGAGCAGGGAGGT
>NW_027529518.1:1382824-1386977 GCF_008692635.1 Crocuta crocuta | reverse complement strand
GGTACCTAGGAGAATATTTCTGTTCTAAGAAAATACACAATGAAGGGGCGCCTGGGTCGCTCGGTTGGTTACCCGTCCGACTCGGCTCAGGTCATGATCTCCCGGTTCGGTTTGTGCGTTCAGGCCCCCATGGGGCTCCTTGCTGACAGCTCCGAGACTGGAGCCTGCTTCGGGTTCTGTGTCTCCCTCTCTCTCTGCCCCCTCCCCCCCCATGCTATGTCTCTGTCTCTCTCTAAGATAAAAAAAAAAAAAAAGAAAATACACAATGAAGTATTTAGCGGTAAAGGGGCAATGTGTATGCAACTTATTTTAAACAATTTCAGAAAAAAATATGTGTATGCACACACACACACACAGCCCACACACAGAGCCCACACACAAATGTAAAGCAATAAAGGTCAAATGTTAAAAATAGATGTATTTGGTTAAAGGGTATTTGAGTATTTTTGGCGTTATTATTATTCTAACTCTTGCAGAAGTTTTACATTATTTTCAACAACAACAAAAAGATACTTGAGCTTACCTCAGTGATTTGTCTCAAGTTTTTAGGGAAGAGATAGTCGTCCGGCCTTTCAGAGCGTGTAATTAGGGAGTGAGCAGGCAAGTTGCATATGATAAATTTACACTCGTATATTTCTCTCGCTAACTCCTTCCATTGCATCATGTTGGGGGTGGGGGACGGATTTATAGGGTTTCAGCATCTGTGTGTTAGTCAAATCAGTAAAATAATAGAGGTATATCCTGACGCTCTGGCTAGCAAACATGTGGGCGAACTCCATCACCCTCAGTACAGTGTCCCCAGTGCTCAAGTTTCTGGTACATATAAATTCACAAATTCCTGCAAGTCTTTTGGGATTTTTTTTTAGTGACTTTGTATTTCCAGTCGGAGGGGCTGCTTCTTCCGGCCAGAGACGAAGACTCGTTTAGCAGAGTCAATAAACCCTTGAATTTCAGTCTGTAGTTGAGGTGAGAAATTAGGGACATTGTTACACTTTGGTGTTAATGCAATGTTTGTTTGATGCAGTGTTATAAAATGCAACGTCTCCACCCCCTAGGTGCTGTCATTTCTTAATGTTCCAGAAAACCTCAGCAGTTCCCTGATCCCCGCCCTCAGTGAGCACTTTGTTCCAGGTGAGCACTGGCCGTAACTTACATCGATCGTTTTCTTATAATTATTGGGGGCTGCTCTATTCCTGTCTTAGGATTCAAACCGGAGCTTTATTGCGTCCTGCCTCATCCCTGCTAGATTACTGGTGTGTACGAATTGCAAGAAATAGATTTGGAATAAATCTTGCACTTAGGCGTTTCAAAGAAGTTTAACACAAATTGTCCTGTATTCTCTTTCATCGTCACACAACCCTATGAGATAAGGAGGGAATCTCTTCCTTGCATTTTGTAGTGAGGAAACTGAGGCACAAAATGGTTAAGAACCCATACAACATAGTGATGGAATTGGTATTAGAATTTAGGCTTTGTCTTCCTCTTTTTTTGTGTTTTTTGTTTGTTTAAGTAGACTCCACACCCAGTGTGGAGCTCAGTGCAGGGCTTGAACTCATGGCCCTGAGATCCTGACCTGAGCAGAGATCAAGAGTTGGATGCCCAACCAGCTGAGCCACCCGAGGTGCCGCTTTGTTCTTTGTTTTAGTGAAGCATCCCAGGTCTAATGAAAATATTGCTAAGTCCCCGAAGATATTTTGGAAATACTAAATATATACAAAGAATTTTGCAGAAGTACCTTTTAGCCAATGTGAAATAATCATTAAGATACTAAATTATCAAAAATAATGTCTCACCTCAAATTCAGAACTTCTCTCTTTCTTACCAACTTTCTTATTGTCTCCATTTCTGCCAGCGATACCATTATTCTTGGCTTGCTGTTCTGCCCCTCAGCTTCCCACTGTGTCTGGCTGCAGACCCCACCTAGACTCTGAGGGTTGGGATCACCTTGTCCTAGCATGCATACCTCTTCAGCAGGGGCCTGTGAAGGAAATTCAAGCTGGAGTATCTTCCTTGGGAACCTTTCTGTCCCGTGGTAAACACGCTGTGCTGTTACCCCACCAAATACTTGAAGTTCAGATTGCACCCGCTGCAACCCACTCTCCTTGCTCGGCAGTCATAGGTAACTCCAACCAGTCTTTAAATTTATTATTTTAGGCAAACCTCAGTCACGCTCCCCGGGCCTTCTGTACTTCAAAGGACACATATCAAGTGTTGTTTAAACTCTAGGGAATACAGTAGTTCTCCTGAAGCCTCTTTAATTTGGTTTGAAGGTCAGGAGAGTGCAGAGAGAAATGCACAGCATTATGACAATCTGCTAAGTAATCCGCACTTGTCAGTTACCCTTTCTGATCACTCTCTTCTTCTCTTGTATAGACCAGAGGCTGGTAGTGGGCTGTTTTACAGTACACTAAGCATAGCCTTCATTGAATAAATTAATATTTCTTTTTCTTTTTTAATTTTTAAACTTTAGTTTGAGAGAGAGAGACAGAGAGAGAGAGTGGGAGAGACAGAGACAGTGGGAGACAGAGAAAGAGCATGCACGCAAGCAGGGGAGGGGCAGAGAGAGAGAGAAAGAGAGAATCCTAACCAGGCTTCTAACTATCAGAGCAGNAATTTCCTTTTAAAATTGTCTTAGTTTCCTATAACAAATTACCATAGACATGGTAACTTAAACAGCAGACATTTCTTCTGAAGGTTGGAAGTTAGAAATCATGATGCCAGGAGGGTCAGCTTCTGACGAGAGCCCTCTTCTTCGTTGTAGATGGTTGATTTCTTGCTGTGTCCTCACTTGGTAGAAAGAGAGCTAGCTAGCTCTCTGGTTTATTCTTATAGGAATGCTAATCCCATTCATCAGGACCCCCTCTATATCTCCAAGTACCATCACATTGGGATTAGGGTTTCAACATGTACATTTTAGGGCAACACAAACATTTAGTCCATAACCGGAATGATAGATATTTGTCACATACATTTTCCAGGAGCAATTTGGAGACAAATATTCTGATTTAACACTGTGCTTCATGGATAAGAGATACATTAAAACATATAAAGACAAGGATCCTGGCTCACACAGCCTGCTGTTTGGAAATCCCAACAGCTTTATGCTGGCTTATAGTGGACATGATAATTTGTGATATTGTTATCTACTTAATTCCTAGGAGACAGCACAAGTTGGTCTAACAACATTTACAGTACAAGTTGGTCTAACAACATTTGGTGCCGAGGAGGAGAAAGTAGTGAAGGCTAAAATCTCAGATCTNAAAGTAGTGAAGGATAAAATATCAGATCTATATGATGTCAAGAATAGTGGAGTAAGGAACTCTGAGAAACCTCTTCCATAAAAGCAATGAGAACACTAGCAGAAAAAAAAATGTCAAAGACAACTTTTCCAGAATCCTAGAAATTAACTGAAAGCTTGCAAAAATTGAGAGAGTATTTCCTCAAGAAAAATAGTTAAATCTTTGTAAGAATAGAAAGTTCTGTGTCATTAGAACTTCCCGTATTCCCATACTCTCTCCCCAGCTCTGTAGTACCCTTGAAAATCAACAGCTCACAATCACAGTGAAAATCAGCAACTTAGCAGCCATGGGAGGGATCAGAATGACAGAGAATATAAACTTTATACTTCTCGATTTCAAAAATTACTGTTAAATCACATTAATCAAGACAGTGCAATGCTGGCCTATATAGATCAATGGAGTAGGATAGAAAGTCCATAAAAAAACCCTCACATCTGTGTTCAACTGATTTCCAACAAGAGCACCATGACCATTCAAGGGGAAAAAACAGTCTTTTCAACAGAAGGTGCTGGGACAACTGGATATCTGCATGTAAAAGAATGAAGCTAAACTCTTACACTGTATACAAAAAGTTAATTCAAAATGATAGATACTTCAAAGTGGGTCAAAGACCAAAAAGAGTAAAACTCTTAGAAGGAAAATAGGTATAAATCTTCACGACCTAGATTAGACAATTTAGGCACTTCTTAGATATAATACCTGAAGCATGAATAACCAAAGAAAAAATAGATAATTTAGATTTCATTAAAATTAAAAAATTGATACTTCAAAGGGTATCATCAAGAAAATGATAAGACAACCCATAAATTAGAAGAAAATATTTGCAAATCACCTCTTTGATAAGGGTCCCAGAA
>NW_027529518.1:1381951-1382720 GCF_008692635.1 Crocuta crocuta | reverse complement strand
CCTCTTTCATCAGGGTCACAGAATATATAAAAAAAAACTCTTACAACTCAACAATTAAAGAGTACCTTGATTAGAAAATGGGCAGTGGAGGGGCGCCTGGCACCTGGGTGGCTCAGTCAGTTGAGCATCCAACTTTTTATTTCAGCCCAGGTCATGACCTCATGGNATGGAGAGGCACTGGATGGCTCAGGTGGTAGAGCATACAACTCTTGATTTCAAGGTCATGAGTTTAAACCCCATGTTGGGTGTGGAGCCTACCTAATTTTAAAAATGAATGAATGAGGGGCGCCTGGGTGGCTTAGTCAGTTAAGCGTCCAACTTTCGCTTAGNAAATAATGGCTAGAATATATATATTAGATAAATAGACAGATAGACAATAACAAGTGTTGATGAAATAGAGACACTTTACCCATGTTGGTGGTAATATGATGTATATATACTTATTATATAACAAATAAATGTTATAAACATATAAAGAGATTTATTATAAGAAATTGGTTCATATGAGTATTGAGGCTGGCAAATCCCAAGATCTGCAGGGNCTCTGGAGAGTGGCTTGAGATCCAGGAAGAGCTAATGTTTCCCTTTAAGACTAAAGGCATGAAAAAGTTGATGTCTCAGCTCAAAGGCAGCAGCAGACAGGAGGAATTCTCTCTTATTTGGGGGAGGGTCAGCCTTTTTATTCTTTTCAGGTTTTCAACTGATCAGATGAGGTCCACTCACATTTTGAAGGGCAATCTCCTTTACTCAGTAAAACACCAAGCCACAA
>NW_027529518.1:1370725-1381745 GCF_008692635.1 Crocuta crocuta | reverse complement strand
TAAAACACCCCCCCAAAAACACCCTCACAGAAACACCTAGAATAATGTTTGACTAAATAGATGGCCATCCTGTGACTAAGCCAAATTGATACATAAAATTAACCAGCATGAGTGGTAAAAAGGAAATGAGCCCTAAACATTTTATTCTCTTAATTCCTTATGTTATTCTCCTTACTGTACCATTTTTGCTAGTCTGCACATCTAGAATTCTGCCTTGGTTTCCTGGAATTTCTGTCCTGCTCCTTTCACCATCTCCTTCCCATGTTCTCTGTATTCTGAGTGGCTAATGACAGTTCTACTCTAAACTGGATGAACAACTCCAAACCACACTGCTGACTCACTTCAATAGCAGATTTATTTACTCCTGTTTGGAGACTCTTACTGACGTAACTTCATTCTGCAGACTGACTTCCTTAAATGCTGGCGCTAGTATAAATCAAGACTCAGTCTATCTTGACCTTTTGGCCAGTGATTTAAATTGTTGGCTATCACCTACAGGAAAGAATCCAACAGTTGATTTTGTTTCCCTAACCTGAATCCCCACTGTTCACAGCTTCCTTTCTTTCCCTGTGGTCTCTCTGCTGAGTTACTACTTCACATACATATGTTCACTTAAAGTATAAACATAGCAAGGTTGTGTCCCTCATCTCTTGCTTTAGTTTTGGTCCAATTTCACAATTGAAGAATTAGACCTTAGAGGAAAAGGAGGTAAATTGGACTACATAAAAAATTTTAAACTTTTGTGCTATCGACAGTATCATCAAGAAAATGAAAAGTCAAACTACAGAATGGGAAAATGTTTGCAAATATATCTGATAAGAGCACAGTACCCAGAGTATGTAAAGAACAATGACAACTCAACAGTAAAAAGGCAAATGACCCAATGAAATAATGGGCAAGGATTTGAATAGAAATTTCTTCAAAAAAGACATACAAATGGCCATTAAGCACATGAAAACATGCTCAACATCATTAGTGGGGAAATGCAAATCAAAATCACAATGAGAGAATTACACAACCAAAGTGTGGGGGGGGGAGTTAAAATGGCAGAGAAGTAGGGGGACTGGGATTTCCCTCATCCCTCAAACACAGCTGCGTTGAGGTCAGATCACTTGGAACACCCAGAAAATCGTTCAGTGGAGTGACTTAAGGATTTCCACAGCTAGAGGAAGACAGCTTGGCAGGATCGAGGCTCATAGTTTCTGATTTGTTGGTNTTGGCAAGGTTACTTCAACAAACAAATCAAAGCACATGTGGTGGAAGGTCTGAACACTCATACTTCACCACTAAAGCCAGGAGGACCTCTGCAGAGGACTGACCAGTGGGACAGAGCAGCCAAAGTGCAACAACAGAGAGCGTGAAACATACTGCAAAAACACTTCCTGAACTGCCAGGCCCTGGACAGGGTGTGACCCCTTTTTAATATAGTAGTACTCACAGGTGCAGGAAACATAACAAGCTTTTTAAAAAAGACATAAAAAACAGAAGCAAAGCCAAAATGATGAAATAGAAGAATTCTCCTCAAANAAAAGACATAAAAAACAGAAGCATAGCCAAAATGATGAAATAGAAGAATTCTCCTCAAAAGAAAATTCAGGAAGAAATGATAGCCCAAAAATTACTCAAAACAGATATAAACAGTATATCTGAATAAGAATTTAGAGTAACAGTCATGAGACTGATAGTTGGGCTTGAAGAAAGCATAGAAGATAGCAGAGAATCTATTGCTGCAGAGACCAAAGACCTAAGAAATAGTCATGGTAAATTAAGAAATGCTATAAATGAGGTGAAAATAAACTAGAGACAGTGACAGTGAGGATGGAAGCAGCAGAGAAGAGAATGGGTGAAATAGAAGATAAAATTATGGAAAATTATGAAGCTAAAAAAAGAGGAAAAGGAAATTATTAGATCATTGAGGGAGAATTAGAGTGCTAACTAATTCCATCAAATGAAACAATATCCATATCATAGGAGTTCTAGAGGAAGAAGAGCAAGAGAAAGGGGAAGAAGGTTTGTTTGAACAAATTATAGCTGAGAACTTCCCTAATCTGGGGAAGGAAACAGGCATCCAAGTCCAAGAGGCACAGAGAACTCCCTTCCAAATCAACAAAAACAGGTCAACACCATGACATATCATAGTGAAACTGTCAAAATACAAAGATAAAGAGAGAATTCTGAAAGCGGCTAAAAATAAATGGTCCTTAATCTAGAAGGGTAGACGCGGTAGTAGCAGACCTGCCCAGTGAAATTTTCTGGCCAGAAGGGAGTGGCAGGAAATATTCAATGTGCTGAATAGGAAAAAATATGCAGCCAAGAATCCTTTATCCAGCAAGGCTGTCGTTCAGAATAGAAGGGGAGATAAAGACTTTCCTAGACAAACATAAACTAAAGGAGTTTATGACCCCTAAACCAGCCCTGCAGGAGATCCTAAGGGGGATCCACTTTGTGAATGGAAAGCAGCAAAGACTACAAAGGACCAGAGACATCACTGCAAGCATGAAACCTACAGATAACACAGTGACACTAAATCCATATCTTTCAGTAATCACTCTGAATGTAAATGAACTAACTGCTCCAATCAAAAGACATAGGGTATCAGAATGGATAAAAAAACAAGATCCATTTATATGCGGCCTATAAGAGATTCAGTTTAGACCTGAGGATACCTGCAGATTGAAGATGTGGGGATGGAGAACCATCTATCATGCTAATGGACATGAAAAGATTGCTGGAGTGGTCATGCTTCTATCGGACAAACTAGATTTTAAAACAAAGACTGTAAAAAGAGATGAAGAAGAGCATTATACCATAATTAAGGGGTATATCCATCAAGAGGAGCTAACAACTGTAAATGTTTATGCCCCCAGTGTGGAACAACCCAAATATATAAATTAATCAACAAATGTATAGATAATGATACTGTAATTGTAGGGGACTTTAATATTCTACTTAGAGCAATGGACAGATCATCTAGGCAGAAAATCAATAAGTAAACAATGGCTCTGAGTGACACATTGGACCAGATGGACTTAACATATATTCAGAACTTTTCATCCAAAAGTAGGAAAATACACATTCTTTTTGAGTTCACATGGAATATTCTCCAAAACAGATCACATACTGGGTCACAAAACAGCCCTCAATAAGTGTAAAAAGATTGAGATCATAGCATGCATATTTTCAGTTCACAATGCTATGAAACTTGAAATCAACCACAGGAAAAAAATTGGAAAGCATCAAGTATATGGAGTTTAAAGAACATCCTACTAAAGAATTAATGGGTTGACCAGGAAATTAAAGAAGAAATTTAAAAATATATGGAAACAAGTGAAAATGAAAACATGACAGTTCAAACCCTTTTGGATGTAGGAAAGGCAGTCCTAAGAGGAAAATACATTGCAATCCAGGCCTATCCCAAGAAGCTAGAAAGGTCCTAAATACCCAACCTCACCTTACACCTAAAGGAACTAGAAAGGCAGGCGCAAAGAAAGCCCAAAGCCAGCTGTAGAAGAAAAATAATAAAGATTAGAGCAGAAATAAATGATATAGAATCCCCCCCCCCAAAAAAAACCTCAGTAGAACAGATCATTGAATCTAAAAGCTGGTTTTTTGAAAGAATAAACAAAATTGATAAACCCCCAGCCAGACTTCTAAAAAAGAAAAGAGAGAGACCCCAAATAGATAAAATCAGGAATGAAAGAGGCGAGATCACAACCAATACCACAGAAATACAAACAATTATTAGAGAATACTATGAAAAATTATATGCCAACAAACTGGACAATCTGGAAGAAATGAACAAATTCCTAGACATTCACACACTACCAAAACTCAAACGGGAAGAAATAGAAAATTTGAACAGACCCATAACCAGCAAAGAAATGGAATCAGTTATCAAAAATTTCCCAACAAATAAGCGTCCTGGGTTAGGTGACTGCCCAGGGGAATTCTACCAGACATTTAAAGCAGAGTTAATACCTATTTTTTTCAAGCTGTTCCAAAAAGAAATGGAAGGAAAGCTTTCAGACTCATTGGATGAAGCCAGCATTATGTTGATTCCCAAACCAGACAAAGACCCCACTAAAAAGGAAAATTATAGGCCAATATCCCTGATGAATATAGATGCAAAAATTCTCAACAAGATACTAGCAAATTGAATTCCACAGGACATTAAAAGAATTATTCAACATGATCAAGTGGGAGTCATTCCTGGGCTGCAGGGCTGGTTCAATGTTTGCAAATCAATCAGTGTGATACATCACATTAATAGAAGAGAGAATAAGAACCATGTGATCCTGTTAATAGATGCAGAAAAAGCATTTGACAAAATATAGCATCCTTTATTAAATAAAAACCCTCAAGAAAGTTGGGATAGAAGGAACATACCTTAAAAACATCATAAAAGCCATATATGAAGGGCCCACAGCTAATATCATACTCAGTGGGCAAAACCTGAGAGCTTTCCCCCTGAGATCAGGAACATGACAAGGATGTCCACCCTCACCACTGTTGTTTAACATAGTGTTGGAAGTCCTAACCTCAGCAATCAGACAAAACAAAATAAAAGCCAAAGAAGTCAAACCTTCACTCTTGACAGATGACATGATACTCTACAAAAGACTCCACCAAAAACTGGTAGAGCTGATACAGGAATTCAGCAAAGTTGCAGGATGTAAAATCAATGTACAGAAATCTGTCACATTTCTATACACTGATAATGAGGCAACAGAAGGAGCTATCAGGGAATTGATCCCCTTTACAATTGCATTGAAAACTATAAAATACCTTGGAATAAGCCTAACCAGAGAAGTAAAAGATCTGTACATTGAAAACAATAGAAAGCTTATGAAAGAAATTGAAGAAGACACAAAGAAATGGAAAAACATTCCATGCTCATGGATTGAAAGAACAAGTATTATTAAAATGTTGATACAACCCAAAGCAATCTACACATTCATTACAATCCCAATCAAAATAGCACCAGCATTCTTCACAGAGCTAGAACAAACAATTCTAAAATTTGTATGGAACAAGTAAAGACCCTGAATAGCCCAAGTAATGTTGAAAAAGAAAACCAAAGCTGGAGCATCACAATCCCAGACTTTAACCTGTATTGCAAGGCTGTAATCATCAAGACAGTATGGTATTGGCACAAAAACAGACACGTTGACCAATGGTATAGAATATAGAACCCAGAAATGGATCCACAAATATATGGCCAACTAATCTTCGACAAAGCAGGTAAGAGTATCCAATGGAAAAAAGACAGTCTTCTTAGCAAATTGTGCTGGGAGAACTGGACAGCAACATGCAGAAGAATGAACCTGGACCACTTGTTTACACCATACACAAAAATAAATTCAAAATGGATGAAAGATATAAATGTGAGACAGGAAACCATCAAAATCCTACAGGAGAAAACAAGCAACAACTTCTTTGACCTCGACCACAGCAACTTCTTACTTGACATGTATCCCAAGACAAGGGGAATAAAAGCAAAAATGAACCATTGGGACCTCATCAAGACAAAAAGCCTCTGCACAGCAAAGGAACCAATCAACAAAACTAAAAGGCAACTGACAGAATGGGAGAAGATATTTGCAAATGACATATTTTTATCTAATATAAAATCTATAAAGAATTTCTGAAACTCAACCCCCAAAAAAACAAATAATCCAGTGAAGCAATGGGCAGAAGACATGAATAGACACTTTTCAAAAGAAGACATACTGATGGGCAAACAGACATGTGAAAAGATGCTCAGCATCACTCATCATCAGGGAAATACAAATCAAAACCACAATGAGACACCATCTCACACAGGTCAAAGTGGCTAAATGAACAATTCAGGAACAACAGATGTTGGAGAGAATGTTGAGAAAGGGGAATCCTCTTGCACTGTTGGTGGAAATTCAACTGGTGCAGTCACTCTAGAAAACAGTGTGGAGGTTCCTCAAAAAATTAAAAATAGAATTACTCTATGACTCCACAATTGCACTACTAAGAATTTATCCAAAGGATACAGGAGTGCTGATTCAAAAGGGCACATGCACCCAAATATTTATAGCAGTGCCATCAACAATAGCTAACTTATGGAAAGAACCCAAATGTCCATCAACTGATGAATGGATAAAGAAGATGTGGTATTTATATATAATGGAATACTACTTGGCGATGAAAAAGAATGAAATCTCGCCATTTGCAACAATATAGATTGAACTGGAGGGTATTATGCTAAGTGAAATAAGTCAGAGAAAGACAGATATCACATTGATTTCACTCATATATGGAATTTGAGAAACTTAACAGATGATCATAGGGAAAAGGAAGGAAAAATAAGATAAAAACCAAGAGGGAGACAAACCATAAGGGATTCTTTCTTTTTTCTTTCATAGTTTATTGTCAAGTTGGTTTCCATGTAACACCCAGTGCTCATCCCAACAAATTCCCTCCTCCATGCCCATCACCCCCCCTTCCCCTCTTCCCCACCCTCATCAGCCCTCAGTTTGTTCTCAGTATTTAAGAGTCTCTTATGGTTTGCCTCCCTGCCTCTCCCCAACTATTTCCCCACTTGTCCTCCCCCATGGTCCTCTGTTAAGTTTCTCCTGTCCTACTTATAAGTGAAAACATATGGTATCTCATAAGGGATTCTTAAATACAGAGAACAAACTGAGGGTTGATAGGGGTGGGGAAAATGGGTGATGGGCATTAAGGAACACACTTGTTGGGATGAGCACTGGATGTTATATATATGTGATGAATAACTGGATTCTACTCCTGAAGCCAAGACTACACTGTATGTTAGCTAACTTGAGAATAAAAAAAATCACAGTGAGATACCACTTCAGTCCACTGGTATAGTCGTAATAAAAAAAGATATGGGCACCTGGGTGGCTCAGTCAGTTAAGCATCTGACTCGACTTTGGCTCAGGTCATGATCTCACAGTTCATAAGTTTGAGCCTTGCATCGGGCTCTGTACCAATGGTATAGAGCCTGCTTGGGATTCTGTCTCCCTCTCTCTCTTCCCCTCCCCTGCTTGCTCTCTATCTCTCTAAAAAAAATAAACTTAAAAAAAATAAAAGACAATGACAAGTGTCAAGGACATGAAGAAATTGAAATCCTCATACATTGCTAGTTGGAGTATAAAAAGTTTAACTTCATTGGAAACTGTTTGGAAGTTCCTCAAGAAGTTAAGCATAAGTGACCATATGACTCAGCAATACCACTCTTAGATATATTAAAAATACCCAATGAATCAAAAACATATGTCCACACAAAACTTCGCATACACATGTTCATAGCAGCATTATTCATAAAAGCCAAAAAGTGGGAACAGCCCAAACATCCATCAGCCGATGAATGGATAAACAAAATGTTGTATATTGATACAATGGAATATTACTCAGCCATAAAAATGAATGAAGTTCTTATACATACTGCAGCATGGAGGAGCCTTGAAAACATTATGCTAATAAGTGAAAGAAGCCAGACACAAAAAGGACAAATATTGTGTGGTTGCATTTATATGAAATGTCCAGAATAGGCAAATCTATGGAGACAGAAAATAGAATAGTTGTCAGAGGCTGGAGGAGGGAGTAAGGAATGGAGAGTGACTGCATGGATATGGGGTTTCTTTTGGGGTAGTAAAAATGTTCTGGAATTAGGAAGTAGTGATGGTTGCACAACCTTGTAAATATACTTAAAAGCATTGAATTGAAAGCATACATCCAAACAAAAACCTGTACATGGATTTTCATACCAGTATTATTTGGATATTGCAATAGCCAAAAAGCAGAACCAACTCAAATATCCACCAACATGATGGGTGAATAAACAAAATGTATATTCATACAATACAGTATTATTCATTAATAAAACTATAAAACACAGATGAAAGAAATTAAAGCAGACACAATTAAATGGAAAGATATCCTACATCCATGAATCAGAAGTATTAGATGGTAAAATGTACATAGTACCCAAAGTGATCTACAGATTTAATGCATCCAACCCCATCATCATTTTTTACAAAAATTGAGAAACAATCCTAAAATTCATATGGAACCACAAAAAACTCCAAGTAAACAAAGTAATCCTCAGTAAGAAGGAAAAGGCTGGAGACATTATACTTTCTGATTTCAAAATATATTATGAAGTGATAGTAATAAAAACAGTATGGTATTAGCGTAAAAACAGACATGTAGAACAATGGAAGAGAATATAGCGTCTAGAAACCCATGTATATATAGTCAACTAATCTTCAACAAGGCTGCCAAGACCATTCAATGGGGAAAGTCTCTTCAAAAAACAGCGCTGGGAAAACTGGATATCCACATGTAAAAGAATGAAATTGGACCCTTGTCTTACACAACACACAAACTTAACTAAAAATAGATCAAAGATTTAAAGAAGATCTGAAACTCTAGAGCTCCTAAAAGAAAAAATAGGGGAAAAGCTTCTTGACATTGGTTTTGGCTATGATTTCTTGGATATGACACCAAACTTACAGCCAGCAAAAGGAAATAGACAAGTGGAATTATGTAAAACTAAAGAGCTCTGTAGAACAAATGAAGCAACCAACAAAGTAAAGGACATCCTATGGATTGGGAGAAGAATCTTTGCAGGCTATACATCTGATAAAGGATTAATATCCAAAATGTATAAGGAACACCTATAACTCAATAACAAAAAACCTGAAATAACCTGGTGAAAAAATGAGGAAAGGATCTGAAGAGACATTTTCCCAAAGAAAACATACAAATGGCCAAAAGGTATATGAAAGGGTGCTCAACATCACTACTCATCAGTTAAATACAAATCAAAACCCCAATGAGATAACACCTCATACCTATTAGGATGGCCACTATAAAAAAAAACAACCAGAAAATAACATATGTTGACAGAGATACTGGATACAGAAAGATTGGAGATACGGAGAAATTGGAACCTTTGTGCGCTGTTGGTAGGAACACAAAACAGTGCAGCTGCTACTGAAAACGATGGTGTTTTTCCTCAAAAAATTAAAAATAGCATTACTTTGTGATCCTGCAATCCCACATCTGAGTATAGACTCAGAAGAACTGAAAGGAGGAGCTCACGCTCATGGAAATATTTACACACTCAATGGTCAAAGCATCATTATTCACAATAGCCAAGAGGCTGAAGCAATACAAGTGTCCATCGATGGATAAATCAATAAACAAAATATGGTCTATATATACAGTGGATTATTCAGCCTTAAAAAGGAAGGAAATGCTTGAATGACTATGTTGTACACATGAAAATAAAATGACACTGTATGTTAACTCTGCTGGAATTAAAATAAAACATTTAATTTAAAAAAGGAAGGAAATCCTATCACATGCTACAACATGAGTGAATTTTGAGGTCATTATGCTAAGTGAAAATAAACAAGTCACAAGAAGACAAACATATACAGTATGATTCCGTCTGTATGAGATATCTGAAATAGTCAAATACACAGAAACAAAGTAAAAGGGTGTTTGCCAGGGGTTGAGGGGAGGGGAAAATGGATAAAATTTTAGTTTTGCAAGATGGACAAGTTCTGAACATTGGTTGCACAACAGTGGGAATATAGTTAATGCCTNGCCTCTCTCCCTTTCCCCCACCATTTCCGCCCTTCTTCTCCCCCTTGTTCCTCCGTCAAGTTCCTCCTAATCCTCGTGAGGTTTTTTTAAAATCACAATTAAAAAGTTTAAAACGGAAATGATGGAAATGCTACTTCACATAACAGGCAGCAAACTCAAGGGTTAATTAGCCACTCAAGAGCTGGTACAGGTTTCTGTTGTAAATAAGTTTAAGAAAGCTTTAAGCAAAATTATAAGTGATAACATGAAAATAAACTTCTTTTAAAGTTTATTTATTTATTTAGAAAGAGAACACGAGCAGAGGAGGGGCAGAGAAAGGGAAAGAGAGAGAATCCCAAGCAGGCACCGCAATGCCAGCATGGAGCCCAATGTGGGGCTTGGACCCATGAGCCATGAGATCATGACCTGAGCTGAAACCAAGAGTTGGACACTTAGCCGACTGAGCCACCCAGGCACCCCTTAAAATGAATTTTTAATAGAATTTGGGATGTTTTGGTGACACTCCAGATCTTTAAAAAGATCATTAAATAGAGGATAATAGGCTGTCAAACAACCTGGGTTTTTTCTTTGTTTTGTTTTTTGTTTTGTTTTTTGTTTTTTTAGTGTTCATTCTTGGGACAGAGAGAGACAAAAAGAGAGGGAGACACAGAATCCAAAGCAGATTCCAGGCTCTGAGCTGACAGCACAGAGCCTGATGCGGGGCTCGAATTCACAAACCGTGAGATCATGACTTGAGCCAAAGTTGGACACTTAACCTACTGAGCCACCCAGGCGCCCCAAACAGCTTAGCTTCTGGTGCATGGAAAAAAGAGACTTCTGACCTGGATGGAGCACAGCTCTGATTGAGTTAGACTATTACTATGTTCCAAAAAAATCAAAAGTCTACAGTGTGCTTCTCTAATCATTTGCATAAATAATATTACTTTAATGTGAGTCTTTTGAAGCAAAGTGGTACCACACAGAAGTTTGTGAAACAGCCAAACCCAAGCACGTGCTATAGACTTCAAATACTGAAAGGACCCCTTTTCATTATTTTATGGTTCTATATTTTCATGGCAGATGTTGACATTTTACCATTGTTCCAGAATCAAATGTCAAGTTATTCCTGTTCAGAATTTTCCATTTACATTTTCAAAGAATTCCATGTGCAGCTGTATTTCTAAGTGAACTCTCTGCTTGCAAAAGCCCGGCGTTTCTAAGCAGGTTTGTAAATAGGTTTGAAGGGGGACATGCAAGCACTGGAGACCTGCCTGGGTTAATTAATTCTCTTTTCAGGCATTAGAACCTACACAAGTAGGCCAGCTGGAGGTGAATGTTCCCTTTGAAAGAGATAATTATATGCTTTACCAATTGTTTGCTTTTCCACATCTCTCCCAGTCAGATTCCCCAGAATTCATAAACTAAGTATCAG
>NW_027529518.1:1369592-1370703 GCF_008692635.1 Crocuta crocuta | reverse complement strand
GAACATGTAGATGAGCTGAGATAATAATTGTGGATAATACAGATAGTTTGGCGGTCTGGATGATGCATACAAATAATTATAAAGAGGGGGCTGTGGGCTTCTGCTAAGCCTCGCAGCTAGAAACTGCTATGGCTTTGTGAATTGGTAATTATGCTTCCATTCACATTTTCTTTCTTTTGTTAGTTATAAGGTGCTCTTCCTCCAGATTGCACACTATCCACTTTCTTCCCAGCAGAATGCTGTGGGAAATAGCTCTCTGTACCACTTGGGTGTGTAAAAGCAAAGGGACCCGGCCCCTTCCCATCCCCAGCGGAGAGCACACGCCACCCCTCACCCCTGCCACCCCGGCAGCTGGGGGAGGTTAGGAAGGGCTTGGATGGGCTGGCAGCCCGCTGCTCTCCTGCCCTTCACTCCTCCAAAGCCCACTGCACCCCGAAGGTGGCTTCCCAGTGCACTTTGTGAGGCAAACCCAAGTGTTCACTCTTCTTTTCTGGTGAGGATTCAAGTTGACCCGGCCCGCTCCTTGCAGTGGCATGCGGCTAGAGAGGCAGTTCTGTGTTCCAGGCCACTTATGAGGACAGCGGCATGGACTGCCGTGCCAATTTGAGTCTTGCTGCTACTGGTCTTGTCTTTACAGCTGTTTAGAAAATGACCTGTAAAGGCTAGCATTCTCACGTGCGTCTCTCCTGCCGTGCCTAAAATCTTGTTTGTTCGATGCTGCTGGGGTAATGGAGTTTTATAAAGATAAAGGACTACAGTTCCTTAATGGTTTTCCTCTTCCAGCATTATCTGCGCCCAGGGAAAGAGTGTTTGAGGAACAGGTCAAGAAGGACCTTTGCTTCCCTTGCAGGAATGGAAGAGGACCAGAGGGGGTTGTCTGGTAGCAAGCACCTAATTGAGACACAAGTTAGCAGCTTTCTCCACAGTAAAAGCAGCAGGGACAAAGGAACAGGTGACTCTGCTGACCTGCTCACAGCAGTTTCAGCTTCACAGATCAGTGCCGCTCTGTGCCCCAGGCTCCTGTAGATTTCCTTCCTCGTTTCACCAGCACTGCCGTGTTAGTGCCCCTACACAGGCAAGGAGCTTGCGGCGACTAATGTCTCCTCCCCAT
>NW_027529518.1:1368332-1369578 GCF_008692635.1 Crocuta crocuta | reverse complement strand
GGCTCCAGACTCGCTCATTGGGATGGGAGTTAGTCCAGAGGGAGACAAAGTGGGAGGCCCTGGCGGGGGCCTCTGGCATTGGTCCACAACGGGGCAGATGAGGGGTGAAAGCTGGGCTGCCCTGTTCACACTGGTTCCTTCATGGGCTCCTCACCCTGTGGGTCCCATCCTACTGCTTGATGGTAGGACTGGAGGCCTGGAGTTCCTGATGGGCCCCCTTTCTCTTGCTGTTCTCTGGCCACACGCAAGGAGTGTCTATGGAAAGGGGAATTGGGCATGACTGAATCCTGCCTTAATTAGAAGACTGAAAGGTCTTCTAAAGATTCAAAGAAGATTTGGGGGGATAGGAGCCCAAAGAGTGATGCTGTCTATGTTGATTTGGAGCAAGAGAGAAGCTAGTCTGTATAGTTTTCCCTGTTAACACCAGCATCTCCTTCATAGGCCTCTACTGCCCTGGGCCTATAAGTCTTAGCCATCTTGTTTCCTCTCCTTGCGCGAGACTGAAAACGAGTGGCTGCATTAGTGCTTTTACAGAGCTTGGGGACTGGAAACACCATCAGATTTTCCAGTTTCCTACAGCAGAATCTATTTATTTTTTACAAGTTTCTTTCTTTTGAGAGAGAGCAAGCAGGGGAGGGGCAGAGAGAGAGGGGGACAGAGGATGAAAAGTGGGCTCCACGCTGATAGCAGACAGCCCGACAAGGGGCTGGAACTCCTGAACTGTGAGCTCATGACCTGAGCCGGCGAGACACTTAACCGGCTGAGTCACCCAGGTGCCCCCAACATGATCTACTTCTGATAGAAACAAGCATGCAGTGGCTGCAAGGGTGCTGGAAGGCGGCCCAAAAGGAGAGCTGGGGGTGGGAGTGGGGGGCTCTGGTATGCGACTTTAGAGAGGAAGTAGTGGCAGAGGAAAAGCTGCTGCCCTGGGAATTCTAGAACCTCTGCTGCCCTGTGCCTGCACCTGTGGGCTTGGGATATCTCTCCTTTCTCTATTTTTGTGGAAGTAAACCTTTAATTTGAGAAGAATTTCAGATGCACAGAGAAGTTGGAGAAGGAAGTACAGGGAACTCCTTTGTAGGCCACACCCAGTTTCTACTGTTGTAAACATCTTACATTGGGATGGTCATAATGAATCAAAATTGATACATTGTTCTTAACAGAACTCTACACTTTATTCGGATTTCATTGATTTTTGCCTAATATCCTCTGTCTGTTTCAGGACCCCATCAAGGCTACCGCTTGT
>NW_027529518.1:1347901-1368269 GCF_008692635.1 Crocuta crocuta | reverse complement strand
TGAGCTTGCTTGGGCTGCCATAACAAAATGCCACAGATGGGGTGTGTGTGTGTGTGTGTGTGTGTGTGTGTGTATGTGTGCGTATAAAAACCAGAAATGTGTTTTCTCACAGGACTGCAAGCTGGAAGTCCAAGATCAAAATGGCAGCCAGTTTGGTTTCTCCAGAGGCCTCTCTCCTTGGCTTACAGATGGACCATCTTCTCTCTGTGTCCTCACATGGCCTTTAGTTGGTGCACATGTCACTCCTGGTGTCTCTTCCTCTTCTTATAAGGACACCAGTCCTTATGGTGGGCCCCACCCTCATGACTTCATTTAACCCGAATTACTTCTTAAAGGCCTTGTATGCAAATACAGTCACATTGAGGTTACTAACTCAGCATATGAATTTGGGGTGGGGAACACAATTCAGTTCACAGCACCACTTTTCTCTTTTTCATAGGTTGAGATGGAGCAGCTGTGTTTCTGCCTTCACAGAGGTTTGGGAGGAGCTACTATCAGCTTTTCCATTTTTTCCAGAAGTTTTTTCTGTGTTAAGAAGGAAAAAAAGCAGGGTGGTCACTTTAAGGTAAATGGATCATGATAGCTCCTTCCCTTTTTGGTAATGGAAGGCTGCTTAGATGTAAATTTAGATGACAGACTCAGGCAGGTACCACTGCTTATCAGTCTGTAGTCTTTAAAAATTTTTTTAAGTTTATTTATTTTGAGAGAGAGAGAGAGAGCGCACAAGCAGGGGAGGGATGGAGAGAGAGGGAGAGAGAGAATTCCATGCAGGCTCTGCACTGTCATTGCAGAGCCTGATGCAAGGCTTGAACCCATGAACCATGAGATCATGACCTGAACTAAAATCAAGAGTTGGATGCTTAACTGACTGAGCCACCCAGGTGCCCCCAGTCTGCAGTATTTGAGAAACATCGGTGAAAAAGGACCTGCCATGTTCACACTAGATCTTTCTTCCCTGGTCTTGCTGCTCTCTGCCTCTGGTCCTACGCTTCAGATGGATGCGTGACACTGCAGTTTTGAGAACATTGCTGGTAGCCCCTTTATAGAACTAGAGGTCTCAAGGTTACAATGGCCATGATGTTTTCTCTCACCCAGTTTATGTTCCAAGAAAAGAATGTGTGGAGAAAAGGTCTAAAAGTGTTCCTCAAGGGAATAATACCAGTAAAATGGCAGAGTGAGGACCTCTGAAATATCTCTTCTGCATCAAATAATAAGAAAACTATAGGGGCATCTGGGGGGCGCCTGAGTGTCTGACTCTTGATTTGGGCTCAGGTCATGATCTCATGGTTGTGTGATCAAGCCCTGCGTTGGGCTCCGTGCTGGGTGTGGAGCCTGCTTAAGCTTCTCCCACACCCTCTGCCCCTCCACTCACTGTCTCTAAATAAAAAAGAAAAGAAAACTGTAAAAAAATGTCAGACGTGGTACACAGACACACACACTCACACACACAGGAATATGGTTCATCTGTAAAAAGAATAAAATCTTGCCATTTGCAACGATGTGGGTAGAGCTAGAGAGTATACTGCTAAGCAAAATAAGTCAGTCAGAGAAAACCAAATACCATATGACCCCAGTCATATGTGGAATTTAAGAAACAAAACAAATGAGGAAAGGAAAAAAGAGAGAGACAAACAAACAGACAATTAACTATAGAGAACAAACTGAAGTTACCAGAGGGAAGGTGGGTGGGGGGATAGGGAAAAGGGGGATTATTAAGAAAATTTTAAAAATCTGTGTAGGAAAAAAATCCCACAAAGGAGTATAGGAGACAGTGGTACACATAATAACATGAAAGAAAATGCTGGAAAAAAGTCAGAATTAACTTTTTCAGACCTTTGGACCTTAACCAAATATTTGCAGCAATCAAGGAGTGTTTATACAAGAAAAAATGCCTAACTAGGTAAGAACAGTGAGCTCTGTGGCCTTTTAACTTGCTTTAGTCCCATCCCCTACTCTGCAGCTCTCTGGTAGCCTTGAAAAACAACAGCTCAACTTCTCATCTTGGCAGCCAACAGAGGGAGCAAACCCAGTATGGAGCTCTTTCAAAGATTCATTCCCAAAGAATGATCTGTCTGGTGGCTCGCTGGAAGACCCCACTCACAAGGGTGTCTGTATTTGACCAGACTCAGAGCTTACTTAGTGTTAAAAACTCTTCCCCACGAGGCATTTGTCAAAAGCAATTTGTGAGGTAATTATTTAATTTCCTGGCTGTCTGGGAAGGTGATAACAGTTTTGGAAAACAACAAGCTAACCAAAAAACTTTTAAAATAAAGCTAGGAAATGAGATGTCCATAGAGGTTTTGCAAAGCTCTCTGATACATTCCTGGGAATCTAGGAGGCCATGTGCATGCTCAGGGTTGTTCATATACTCAGGAAGGACCCGAGAAGGCCCTAAGCTCTCACCTCTGGCTGACTCGAGGCTCTGCTAAAGCAGAAAGTGAAGGCTAAAGGAGAGTTTTAAATTGCTTGCCGGAGCATTGAATGTGGGCTCCAACACACACACAGAGCCCCTCAGCAAAGATTCATAGGCTTATTGGTTTCAGTAGTTTAAAGAAATTCCTTTCCAATGGATAACTGATCATGAAGCCAGCTGAGCAGAAGTTTTTAATGGTCACACATGACAAAGAATACAGACTTCACAGAATTACTTCAGGAAAACCCCTAAACAAGCAGCAACAATTACAACAGACAGCAACAACAACTTCATCTGGGAAGGGGAGAAAATTTGATTTCCAAAGTTTTTACATTATATTACTTAAAATGCCTGGTTTTCAGCAAAATATTATAAGATAAGCAAAGAAATGAGAAACTATGGTCCATACACAGGATAAAAAGCAATAAACAGAAACTAACTGATGAAGCCCAGACATTAGACTTACTAGACAAAGATTTTAACTCAGTCACTTACAATATGTTCAAAGAACTAAAGTAAACTATGTCAGAAGAACTAAAAGAAAGTACACAAATGCCATTTCATTAAATAAAGCACATTAAGAGAAATTATAAAAATGGAAAAAGAGAATGAAATCTTGCCATTGTGACAACATGGATGGACCTAGAGGGTATTATGCTAAGTGAAATAAGTCAGACAGAGAAAGACAAATACCAAATGATTTCATTTATATGTATCCCAAAACCCCAAACAAATAGCAGAAACAAATCCATAAATACAAAAAACAACTAATTGTTGCCAGATGGAGGGAAGTAGGGGGATGGGCAGCATGGTTGAGGGGGAGTGGGAGATAGAGGATTCTATTTACAGAATGAATAAGTCACGGGGATGAAAGGTACAGCACAGGGAATATACTCTATGGTGTTTTGATAGCATTGTATGGTGACAGATGGTAGCTATACTTGTGAGCACAGTGGAACATATAGAGTTGTTGAATCACTGTGATGCACACCTGAAAGTAATGTAACATTGCACATCAACTCTACTTTGATTTATTAAAAAAATAATTAAATGGGGGTGCCTGGCTGGCTCAGTCAGTAGAGCATGTGACTTGATCTTGATTTGATTGGGCATAGAGATTACTTTAAAAAAATAAATAAATAGGAGCTCAGTTACTAAGAATCTGACTTTGGTCATGCTCTCACAGTTTGTGAATTTGAGCCCCACTTTGGGTAAGCATGAGCCCTGCTTCGGGTAAAACACGAGTCCTGGGTGAGCCTCACTTCTTTCTCTCTCTCTCTCTCTCTCTGCCCCTCATGAGGTTCTCTCTCTTTCTCTCTCTCTCTCTCTGTGTCTCTCTCTATGCCCCTCACTCACTTGTGCCCTTTCTCTCTCTCTAAAAAACATAAATAAAAATAAATAAATTAATTCAAAGAAGAACCAAATGAAAATTCTGGAGTTGAAAAAGACAGTAACTGAAATGAAAAATTCCCTAGAGGGCCTTAAAGTATATTTGATCAGAGAACTTGGAGATAGGTCAATTAAAATTATCCAGTCTGAGGGACAAGAAGAAAACCGAATGAAAAATAAGCACAGCCTCAGAGACCTATGGACACCACCAAATGTACCACCATTTGCATAATGAGAGTCCCAGAAGAAAAGAAGAGAGCAAAAGGCAGAAAGACTATTGGAAGAAATAATGGCCAAAAACCTTGGAAAAATCTGATGAAAAATATTAATTTGCACACCCAACAAGCTCAACAAACTCTAATTTGATTAAACTCAAAGAGATCCTCACCCAGGCACATCAGAGTCAAACTACTGAAAGATAAACCAAATGAGATTTTTACAAACAGTAAGAAAAAGGTGATCTAAAACATAGCAAGGGACCCCCGATAAGATTAACAGTGACTTAGCATAAGAAACCACGGAGGCCATATTACCTGTGTGAAGGCGGTAGCACAGCATATTCAATGTGCTGGAAGAAATAGTCCATCGACCAAGAATTCCAAATACATCAAAACTATACTCTGTAAAAGAAGCAGCAATTAGGACATTCCCAAGTGAATAAAAACAAAGAATTCTTCACTAGCAGCCCTGCCTTCCAAGAAATACTAAAGGGCGTTCTTCAGGTTGACATGAAAGGACACTAGACAGTAACTTGAATCCACATGAAGAAATAAAGAGCCTCAGTTGAGTTAGCTCCATAGATAAACATAAAGGACAGTATCTGTGTATCTTTCCTGTAACTTGTTTTTCTCCTCTCTGATTTAAAAGACAGCTGCATAAAGCAGTAATTATAAACCTGTGTTCATGGGTTTATAATGTATAAAGACGTAAAGCAAAAAGGGAGAGCGAATGGAGTTTCATGAGAGCAAAGTTTCTGTAGACTATTACAATTAAGTTGATATTAATATGAACTAGATTATTATAAATTAAGATGTTCATTGTAATCACCAGAGCAACCACTGAGAAAATAATTTAGCATCATTATGCCAACCAGACAATGCTAGGTGACTTTCTTTATATCTGCCTGGAGCCTGGTTTGCCTTCCCCTTTCGTTTCCTGTGTTTTTCCGCCAGTGCTGCTAAGTTTGAACCTTTATAGAGCTGGGGGTATGGAGCGAGGGAGACATTGTTCATTCTGCTGTACGCATATCTGACGTAAAGGGACTCATTATGCCCAATTTTGTATTAGTCACTGCCTAATTTCATCTGAAGAAAATTGAAGTGAAAATAATTCTTTTGTGGAATTTTCTTTGATTGGTGAGGCAGTCCTGTCTGGAGGGGTTGCCCTTCTGGGCCCTCCACCTCAGTCAGGGTGGCCACGTGCAGGCCACGTGCCGGCCACATGCAAACTGTGTGCCTAGAGTATATCTAAAGTCTATGCATGTCTGTGAATGTTGGCATTCATTTGAAGGAGGCTGGAGACAAAAGAAGGATTTTCAGAGACAGTATCTCTGTAAGGTGCCCACTGAGTCTCAGCACAGCTTCGAAGGATACAATGAGTTGAAAAATAGAGGAGTCTGGACCTTTCTGTGTAGCTACTTCTTCATGGGCTTCAGCTGCTTTGTGCTTACAACCTTTGTTGATCTCTTCCCATTTTATGTCCTGTTTTGCATTTGAGTTGCCTCTTTCCCCTCCCTCAGATGCTAGGGTAGACTTTGGTGTTTTGTTCCCTCTAAAAAATGCACTTTTTACACCAAGCCTGAAATACTCACATACTGCCCTACATTTTAAGAGAAAGGAGAAATTTTGGTTGTGTTCTTTCCTTCTCTTCCCTCTTTGCTTTCCCCCCTTCTCTTCAGGCTCAGGAGGACGTCTCAGTCCCTAGAACAGGCTGGGGCCCAGATTTAGGCCGTCAGGCACTTTGTCAGGGTTGTGAGGCTCTGAACAGAGCGATGGGGGAATCACACTGGGATTAGATAGGGCCAGAGACAACCAGGAAGCAGGTAATGTTTGCAAGTATTTGATGTAAAGCCTTTTTCTTCTTTTTGTTTTTCTTTCTGTTGCAAAGGCCAGACCAGCAGGCAAAGTAGCCAATCAGCTTTGGGCAAAGGAGTGATCAGTATCTCTGCCCAAAGCTGTGGGAGGCACCACGGGACAGCTGGGTTACTGTCACAGTGAGGAATACGGTTAGATAACACGAGAAGTCAAGGCAGGCTGACTACCACCCTTGGAAAGTAGAAAACTGTTAACAGGTACTCAAGTCTGGAGGTGACTAAGATTTCTGTCCCTAGAAGGGGAACCAGTATGGCTGGTTTTGTGGGATCAGGGTACTAGGTAGGATGCCAGAGTGAGGGCTTAGGCTCAGGGAGGAGACATAGTTCCAGTGACCGAACGAGGGTGCAAGGAGGGCCTAGATGTCAGGACAGCGTGTGTGCCGCACAGTAAAAGCACAACTTTGCAGCTGTTCTTTCATCATGAGTTTCCACCACGTGCCAGATGCAGGCCCTGTGCGAGGTGCTGGGTATGTAATGACGAATAGGACAGGGCCATCCCAGATTTGGAAAGTTGGGGAATCAAAATGGCCTCAGCTCTACCACTAGCTGTGGGACCTTGGGCAAGTCACAAAACTACCCCATGATGCCATTTTCTCAGCTGTGAAATGTTTTGAGAAATGTGAATTCTCAGTTTGGTTGGAAGGAGCAGAGGTTTGGTAGGCTAGGGACTGGTTTGGAAGAGGCTTTCACACAGCAGGCAGAGTTTGTTTTTCTCCATTTTATTATGAAAACTTTCAAACATGTAAGACAGTTAAAAGAAGGGTAAACACCAGATGGCCGGCACCTAGATCCTATAATGGTTAACATTCTGCTATGTTTGCTTTATCTGCCCATCCTTCCACCCAACAATTAAAGTCAGTTGCGGACATCAGTACGCTTCATCCGTAACTGCTTCAGCATGCATATCATTAACTGGAATTCACTGTTTATTTATGGTATTTTTTGGTTCTGAGGTAAGCCTTATATACAGAAACACCCACAAATCTCGAGTATACTGAGTTGTTGCAAATGAATACATGTAACCCAAACCAGAATATAGAACATTTCCTTCACTCCAGAGAGTTCCCTAATGCTTCTATCTAGCCAATCCCTGCTCCACCCACCCTGTATTAGTTTCCTAGGGCTAATGAAACAAATTATTATAAACTGGATTGCTTAATACAACAGAAACTTACTCTGTCACAGTTCTGGAGTCTACAAATCCAAAATCAAGGTGTTTGCAGGGCCATGCTCACTCTGAAATCTCTAGGGAAGAATCTACTCCATTTCTTTCTTTCAGCCTCAGGTGTTACTGGAAATCTTTGGTGTTCCTTGACTTAGAGACACATCACTTGAATCTCTATTTCTCTCACCACATGGTACTCTCCTTGTATGCATCTGTTTCCATCTCTCTTATAAAGGACGATTGGATTAGGGCCCATTGTAACGACATATTTTATTTATTTTTATTTTTAGAGAGAGAGAGTGTATGAGCAGGGGAGAGAGGGAGAGAATGTTAAGTGGGCTCCACGCGAACATGGGGCTCAATCCCACCACCCTGGCATCATGACCTGAGCCAAAATCAAGAGTCAGACACCCAACTGACTGAGCCACCCAGGCGCCCCTAATGACATTATGTAAACTTGATTTTATTTGCAAAGACTCTATTTCCAGATAAGGTCACATTCACTGGTATTGATTAGAACTTCATCATATCTTTTGGAGAGACATAATTCAACCCATAACATACCCCCAGTTGCAACTGCTGTTCTGATTTTTTCCACCACTGATTTTGCCTATTCTAGAATTTCATATAAATGGAATCATGTAATATATATATATATATTGTTTTGTGTCTTGCTTCTCTCACTCAGCATGTTTTTTTTTAAATTTTTTTTTTAATGTTTTTTATTTCTAGGAGAGAGAGAGAGAGGCAGCATGAGCAGGGGAGGGTCAGAGAGAGAGGGAGTCACAGACTGAAACAGGCTCCAGGCTCTGAGCTGGCAGTCAGCACAGAGCCCGACGCGGGGCTCGAACCCACGAACCGCGAGATCAGGACCTAAGCGAAAGTCGGTCGCTTAACCGACTAAGCCACCCAGGCGCCCCATCACTCAGCATGTTTTTATAATTCATCTATGCTGATATGTGTATCAGCTCTTAATTCCTTTTTATTGTTGAGTAGTATTCCACTATATGGTTGTACCACAGTTTGTTTATCAGTTCTTCTGTTGATGGATGCTTGGGGGCCGTTTCCAGGTTTTAAATTTCTTTAACATTTTATATTATTTTTTGAGAGACAGAGAGAGACAGAGCACAAGCAGAGGAGGGGCAGAGAGAGAGGGAGACACAGAATCTGACGCAGGCTCCAGGCTCTGAACTGTCAGCACGGAGCCCAACGCGGGGCTTGAACCCACAGACGTGAGATCACGACTTGCGCCAAAGTTGGATGCTCAACCAACTGAGGCACCCAGGTGCCCCTGTTTCTAGTATTTTAGTTATCAAAAATAAAGTTGCAGGGGCGCCTGACTGGCTTGGTCTGTAGAGCACAGGACTCTTGATCACAGTGTCATGAGTTTGAGTCCCACATGGGGTGTAGAGTTTACTTAAAAAATAAATAAATAAAATAATAAAAAAGTATAAATCTTACAAAAAAATAAAAATAAAGTTGCTATGAACACTGATAATCACCCCTTTTTGTAGACATGTGATTTCATTTCTCTTGAGTATAAGCCTAGGAGTGGAATTTCTGGATGATGGAGAAGAAGGAAGGAGGGGAGGGAGGGAGGAAGAAAAGGAAGAAGGGAAAGAGTGGGGAAGGGATTCCACTTTATTTTTTTAATTTATTTTTAAATTTTTTAAGTTTACCTCTCTCTCCTCACCTCCCCTGCTTGTGCTCTCTCTCTCAAAAATAAACATTTAATAAATAAATAAAAATAAATAAATAATTGGGCCACAAGTGCAGGACTTGCAGCAAGTTGATGTTGAGTCTTACGATGTTGGGGTTAAGCTTCCTGAAACGCTGCCGACAAAGTTGTGTCTGGGGCCAGCACTGAGCCTGGAGCTGGGATCAAACTGATGTCCCAGCTGTGGGTAGAGGAGGCCTATCGAGACTGGAATCGGGCCCTTGGAGATGACCTTAGTGCGTTGCCCCGGAATGAAGATTCATTTGTCTTCAGCTGTGCCTGTTCCATCAGTGCCCTCCTAATTTTTATGGTTACTGCCTGCAGTGACTGCCATGTGTTTCAGGTTTGTTTTTTGAAACATCATTTGCTATTTCTGGGTCGAAGCCGTATTTTTAAACCAAAGGTCCTGGAGGCTTACACTAAATCATACTGCGGTTTCCAAATGTCTTATTAGTGGCCGTGTTCTTAGAGAAGAAAGCAGCAGATGAAATTGAGTAGAAGTGAAGAGTCCACTTCCCTAGGAAATATTTCTTGGTGCTACCTGGCCACACTGGAGGAAAGCGATTGGGATGGCTAGCCTCAGCCGCTGGCTGGGATCCAGTTGCTTGACTGCAGCCAGCCCTTGCTGCAGACCGTGTTTGGTTCCTGTGTCTCCCAGTGGCATTCCTCTGACTCTCCTCCTGGATGTATTCCAAGTGGGTATCTCTCTTGCTCTTAATGAGTTTCAGGGAAGAAGATTCCACAGCCTCCTTTGACAGCTTATATTATAGTGCTTTATAATATTGTCAAGCAATGCCTTTCTATTTCCACTACACCTCATTTCCTCTTTTTCTGAATTAGTGACAATAGAGCTGAGGCTGCCACTGCCTTCTCCCATGGCAGCCCTTATGTCCTATGATCTCATGAAGGTAGTTTAGTGCATTAGCCTTCAAACTTCTTTCTAGGAAAAGTAGAGAGTGTATGTTAGTACCCTCCCGATGTGAGGTACTGCTGAGTGTGAGTGAATCCACTACCTTGAGAGCTGAAGTGATCCTTGGGTACCGGTCCCAACTGGACTGTTACCACACAAAGACTTTTTTCTTCTCCTGGTGTGCATCCAGTTAACCCTATTGCACAAGCCCGAGGAAGGCGGTTTGTTTTCCTGATAACGGGGCAAAGCTCGTTGCTGTGACATTAGCCTGTCTAGTCCTGCTTAATATCCAGCTCTTTGGACTCATGTCTGATCCTTGATTCTGGAACCCTGTCTGCTGTGTATAGTATGGTCATCTCAGTGTTTGTGGCTTATACTGACAAGGGCTTTTACTTTACCTCTTTTGTGTGTGAAAGGATCTTTTAGATTATGAGGAGAGAAGGACCACAATCAGCCTCCAGGGCTAGACTGTGACAAGAACTGATATATCGTTGTCCTTGGAAATAGCACATATTTGATTTAGAGTATATCTAGGTTTGTTTTCAGGTTGGAAAGACAGTGTGACATAATGGTTAAGAGCATAAACTCTAGGGGCACCTGAGTGGTTCAGTCAGTGAGTGTCTGACTCTTGATTTCGGCTCAGGTCATGATCTCACAATCCATGAGATCGAGCCCCACATCAGGCTCTGTACTGATAGTGCAACCTGCTTGGGATTCTCTCCCCCCCTCTTTTTGCCCCTCCCTCCCTCAAAATAAATAAGTAAACTTTTTTTAAAAAGAGCATAAACTCTGGTATTGGACAGACCTAGGATTGAATACCAGCTCTATTACTTACTTGCCTGTGATTTAGGACAATCACAGTTAACTTCTCTCCATGCTTCACTGTGCCTTATTTATTAAGTGGGCACGAATATAATATTACCTGTCTCAGTGGATAAACAAGTTGTGGTAGATCCATACAATAGAATTCTGTTTGGCAATATTAAAAAATGTACTAAAATGGCAAATTTTATGTTATATATATTATGCCACAATTTAGAAATTAATAAAGTAAACCAAAATACTTGAGTTTGTTCACTTGTACACTTGAAATGGGTGAATTGTATGGCATGTGAATTATATCTCAATGAAGCTGTTTAAAAAAATAGAATGGACTGTTGATACATGCAAGCACTTAGATAAATCCCAAAATCATTATGCTGAGTGAAAGAAGCCAGACAAAACAGAGCATATGCCATGTAATTGTATGTATATAGAAGTCTAGAAAATGCATACTAATCTATAACGACAGAAAGCAGATCAGTGGTTGTTTGGCAGGGCGGATGGAAAGGGTCAGGAGGAGGGATTACAAAGCAGAGCAAGGAAACTTTTAGAGATGATGGATATGTTAATTATCTTGATTATGGTGATGGTTTCATGGCGTGTATACATATGTCTAAGCTCATCAGATTTACACTTTAAATATGTGCAGTTTATCATATGTCAATTACACCTTTAAAGAGCTGTTTTTAAAAATGGCACTTTTTTCGGCAAACCATGAGAGACTCTTGAATGCTGACAAAAACTGAGGACTGATGGATGTGGGGGGAGGGGGGATGGGCATGGAGGAGGACACTTGTGGGGATGAGCACTGAGTGTTATGTGGAAACTAATTTGACAATAAACTATTTGTAAAAAAAATAAATTTATTTATAAATTTAAAAAAAATGACATTTTTTTCATATGGCTGGTAAGAGGTTGAAATGAGATGGTGATTGACAGTGGCCTGGCACACGGTAAATACTTCAGAAATTGTAACTTAAAAAAATAATCAGATATACACATGGTCAATAAGCACATGAAAAGATGCTCAACATCATTAACTATCTGGGAAAAGCAAATCAAAACCATAATGAGACACTGTTTCACATCTACTAGGATGGTTATAATAATAATAAAAAAAAAAGACAGATAATAACAAGTGTTGTCCAGGATGTGGAGACATTAGAACCTTTGTATACTGCTGATGGAAATGTAAAATGGTGCAGGCACTCTGGAAAACAGATTAGGTCTCCTCAAACGTTTAAACATAGAGTTAACATGTGACCCACTCGTAGGTATATATATACCCATGAGGACTGAAAACATACGCCAGCCCAAAAACTTATGCACAAATGTTCACAATAGGATTATTCATAAGAGCCAAACAATGGAAACAACTCAAATGTCCATCAACTGATGAATGGATAAACAAAATGTATGGATATGCATACAATGGAATATGATCAGCATGAAAAGGAATGAAGCACTAATACACGCTCTAGCACCGACAAACCTTGAAAGCATTATGCTAAATGAAAGAAGCCAGTCACAAAGGATCATGTATCCAGACTAGGCAAATCCACAGAGACAGAAAGTAGATTGGTAGTTGTCTAGCGCTGGAGGGGTTAGGGCGAGATGGAGAGTGATTGGTAATGGGTACCGGATTTCTTTTCGGAGGAATGATTACGTTCTAAAATTAGAGTGAGGTGATGGCTGCACAACTCTGTGAATATACTGAAGACCACGGGGTTATATACTACAAAAGGGCAATTTTATGGTATGTGAATTATGTCTCAATAAAGCTGTTCTTTAAAAAAGCCAATCAGCCAACAAGTATTTATTATTTTCTCCGTGTTTGATAGGAGGTCAGTGTCCCTGATGCCAACATCTTCTATGCAGCAATGTGAATAGAAAGCATTTTTAGTTTTTTTTTTTTTTTAAGTTCATTTATTTTTTTGAGAGACAGAGAGATAGAGNTCGCTGCTCCATCAGGGCTCGAATTCACGAACCACGAGACTATGACCTGAGCCAAAGTCAACACTTAACCCGCTGAGCCACCCCGGTGCCCCGAAAGCATTTTTATCCAGAGGAAATATTTTCAGTTTTTGCTGAATGTGTTGGAAGTGTGAATGAAAGAAGTGGGAAGTAAGAACCTATTTGTCATAAAGTTTCCTGCAGAATATAAAGGTTTTTTTGTAGCCTAAAGCCTTGCTGCTCAAATTGTGGTCAGTCACATGAGCACCACCTGGGAACTTGTTAGAAATGCAGAATCACGGGTCGCATGGAGACTTTCCGAATCAGAATCTGCATTTTAACAAGATCCGCAGGTGTTTGGCATGCACATTCCAGTGTGAGAAGCAATAGCCTGAAGGTTAGCAGGATGACTTCATGNTGAGATGGTGAAAGCATATTTAATATTGTATTATGTTGAATAGTCTCTATACAGATTAATCATAGATGTAATCATAATCCTAAGAATTGAAGGTGAGCCCATTTTAGTATAATTTCTGTCCTTACTTTTAATCTTTTACTTTAGATAGCCCTTTGTAAAATCCTATAATACATTTCTTTTCAGTGATAATATTTTGCTGGTAATTTGTCATGGCAATGATTAATATTTCCATATTTCAAGACACACCTGCTTAGTACGCTATAGAAAAAGTTCTTGGAATTTTAAATGAAAAGTATGGGTACAAAGGTAATTTCTAGCTTTAAAGTTAAACTCAGTAGTGAGAAAAACTATTTGGCATGTACTGTATTATTTGCTTAGTATGAAAAGTAGGTAAGTTATATTACTCAGTTAAGAGCTGTTCATTTTCAAAGGATTGTTGTGTCCTTGTTAAATTGCTAAATTACATTTTCAATATTATGGGGCTGCTCTTTCATCTATGTAGAAATTAAGATAAAATGACAGACTGGTTTCATAAAATAAAACTGTTAGGTACATTAATTTGAGCAATATCTGATAACTATATATTGCATATATTTTGGAGAAGGGACCATATAATCAACTTTGAAAGCATTTCTGATGTATCAATCATATATGTGTATTTTATAAAATTCAAATACTTCTCTTCTTGCCTTCCTATAGTAATATTATGCCTTTTGAATATCCATCTAGATGATAAAGTTGTTTTCTTGATCTTTCTACATTGCTGGAGATTTTATTTTGCAATTCAACTGCCGGATCTCTCGAGTATGAGCATCTGGACATTAATAATCACTGGGTAGGCCAGAATCTGTGTTTATTTTTTCCCTAAGTTATTGTGGCATAAATAGAATGTAGTTTACTTGTGGTTTGTTTCAGGCATCCATTAATACGGTTTGATAATATATATGGCCCCATTTTTTCTTCTTGCCTTTGCTCTCATTTGGCCAATCTCTTTTCAGAAGAAAAGGGACAACTTACTCTTTAAGAATTACTGTGTTGGAGGGGAACCTGGGTGGTTCAGTCGGTTAAGCAACCGACTCCTAACTTTGGCTCAGGTCATGATTTCATGGTTTGTGAGTTCAAGACTCCTGTCAGGCTCTGCACTGACAACGTGGAGCCTGCTTGGGACTCTCCCTCTCCCTCTCTCTCTGCCCCTTCGCCTGCTCACTTTCTCTGTCTCTCAAAATAAACACACTTAAAAAAAAGAATTACTCTGTTGGAGTAATCCATGGAGATTGTGAAGGAAGGGTTCAAGGGTGGAAAAGAATGGTCATCCCAGCAGAAGTGACATCAGAGTTGTCCACCAGTATTTTATTGGTGAAAGCATTTGTAAGAGCTGCACTGTGAAGGCCCAAGGTTTTAACGTGGTCTGCACATCCCTGCATCATCACCCCTTCCTCACTCACTGTGAAGAAGCTTTAGGAAAATTGTAACTATTTTATTTTGCTTTGTGTATGTCTAAAGTCCAAAAGAGCTCCCTTCAGTAAGTATAGGATAAAAATTTCAAATGAAAAGAAACTAGAGTCATTTTTTAATTGGCAGTATTTATCTTTTCTTAGTGTTCCANCTGGCTCAGCTGAAGAAGCATGTGACTCTTGATCTCAGGGTTATAAGTTCGAGCCCTACATTGAATGTAGATTACTTAAAAATAAAATATTGGGGTTCCTGGGTGGCTCAGTCAGTTGAGTGTGAGTCATGACCTCATGGTTCCTGGGACTGAGCCCTGCATTGGGCTCTGTGCTGGTAGCATGGAGTCTGCTTGGGATTCTCTCTCTCCCTCTCTCTCTGCCCCTCCCTTGTGCATGCTCTCTCTCTCTCTCTCAAAATAAATAAACCTAAAAAATTAAAATAAATAAATAAAAATCTTTGGGGCACCTGGGTGGCTCAGTCAGTTAAACATCCAACTTCAGCTCAGGTTATGATCTCGTGGTCAGCACTGAGCCCACTTGGAATCCTCTGTCCCCACCTCTCCGCCCCTCCCTCTCTTTCTCTCTCTCAAAAATAAATAAACATTAAAAATAAATAAATAAAAATTTAAAAATCTCACACAAAAAAAGCAAGGTATCTTAAGATCACTGGTGGCTTCGATTCACTGAAAGTAAGTACTTGCTGTTTTTATGTGCACCTCAGTGCATTTTTCCATGCAGTTATCTCTGCCTGGAATCACTTCCCCTTTCTTTTTTTGTAAGTTAACTAATTAATTTTTTTCTAATTTTTTTGACATTTATTCATTTTTGAGAGGCAGAGAGAGAGTGTGAGGGAGGGGCAGAGAGAGACAGAGACACAGAATCTGAAGCAGGCTCCAGGCTCTGAGCTGTCAGCATAGAGCCCAACGTGGGGCTGGAGCCCACGGATTGGGGGATCATGACCTGAGCTGAGGTAGGATGCCCAACCAACTGAGTCACCCAAGTGTCCCAATTTATTTATTTTTAATTGAAGTATAGTTGACATAGACTATCATATTAATTTCAGGTATACAACATAGTGATTAAACATTTATATCGATTATGAAATGCTCACCACGTTAAGTGTAGTTACCATTTGTCATGATACAAACTTATTACAATATTATTGACTATATTCCCTATGCTGTACTTCACATCCTTGTGACTTATTTATTTTGTAATGGGATGTTTGTACCTCTAAATCTCCTTCACCTATTTTGCTCACTTGCATGACCCCAACGAGAAGGCACCAGTTTGTTCTCTGTAGCTATGAGTTTGTTTTTTATTTGTTTTCTTTTTTAGATTCCATATATAAGTGAAATCATATGGTATTTGTCTTTCTCTGTCTGACTTATTTCCTTTAGCATAATACTCTCTAGGTCCATCCATGTTGTTGTAAATGGTAGGATTTCATTCTTTTTATGGCTGGGTAATATTCCATTGTGTATATATACCACATCTTCTTTATCCATTCATCTTATCAATGGACACAGGTTGCTTCCATATCTTAGCTTTTGTAAATAATGCTGCAGTAAACAAAGGGGTGCATAAATCTTTTTGAATTAATATTTTTGTTTTCTTTGGGTAAGTACCCTGAAGTGAAAAAGTAGAATTACTGTATCATATGGTAATTTCTATTTTTAATCTTTTGAGCAACCTCCATACTGCTTTCCAAAATGGCTGCACTAGTTTACCCCAGCAGTGGATGAAGGTTCTTTTTTCTCCACATCTTCACTAACACTTGTTATTTATCTTTTTAATACTAGCCATTCTGATAGGTGTGAGGTGATATCCATTGCAGTGGTTTCTTTCTTTCTTTTTTTTAGAGAGAGAGAGCGCACACACATGAGCATGGGAGAGGGGAGGAGGGAGAGAGAGAGAATCATTTTTTAATGTTTATTTATTTTTGAGAGAGAGAACAAGTGGAGGAGGGTTAGAGAGAGCAGAGGACACAGAATCTGAAGGAAGCTCTAGGCTCCAAGCTGTCAGCACAGAGCTCAGTGCGGGGCTTAAACTCATGAACTATGAGATCAAGACCAAAGTTGGATGCTTAACTGACTGAGCCACCCAGGAGCTCCTCATTGCAATTTTTTGATTTGATTTTCTCTGATAATTAGTCACGTTGAGCATCTTTTAGCATGTCCGTTGGCCATCTGTATGTCTTCTTTGGAAAAATGTCTATTCAGATCTGCTCATTTTCTAATCAGATTGTGTTCTTGGTGTTGAGTTGTATGAGTTCTTTGTATATTTTGAATATTAATAACCCCTTATTGAGCGTATCATTTGCAAATATCTTCTCCTTTTCAGTAGGTTACCTTTTGGTTTCATTGGTTTCCTTCACTGTGCAAAAGGTTTTTAGTTTGCTGTAATCCCAATAGTTTATTTTTGCTTTTTTTACTCTTTTCTTCCCCTTTCTTTTTTTTTTTTAATATTTTTTTTATTTATTTCTAGGAGAGAGAGAGACAGCGTGAGCAGGGGAGGGTCAGAGAGAGAGGGAGACACAGAATCTGAAGCAGGCTCCAGGCTCTGAGCTGGCAGTCAGCACAGAGCCTGACGCGGGGCTCGAACCCACGAACCGTGAGATCATGACCTAAGTGAAAGTCGGACGCTTAACCGACTAAGCCATCCAGGTGCCCCTCCCCTTTCTATGCATACTAAAAACTTTTCTATCTTTCAAGCCCTAGAAACTCCATCACCTCCTCTATGAAACCTCTCCTAATGTCACCAGCTAGAAATAATCTTCNTGTTTTTATATATGCCTTATCTCTTTTTCTAGTCTGTGATTTTTATTCAAATACATCTTTCTCACTACATCTTTAGTAATTAAATATTTGGAAAATAACAACAGTAATATATAGATAATAAATCAATATTCAAATAATAAACACATGACAGGTACTAGACGGCCCCTTCTTTTCCATCTCCAAAATAGACTCTTCTTNCCTCCCCTGCTCACGCTGTCTCTCTCTCTCCTAGAAATAAATAAAACATTAAAAAAAAATAAACGTTAATTTTTTTTTTTTTTTAAATGCACTATTCTTTTCCACCCCAAAATGGAGCTGGACCTAATCATCCGTTTTCAGTTACGTATTTCTTTGGGTTAAGCATTGCCACCCCCACTCTGTAAGCCCTCCCACCAGGGAACCTCAGTGTAAATGAGTTTCTAAGATCTTTTTGATAATGACTATAGATTCTAGGAAACATAATGATCAGCGGATCAGTGGAGAAAGGGATGCAAAAGTGGGAAAAGGAAACCAAAAAAGAAGGGGTGCCTCTGATGAGGAGGAGAGCCCAGCATGTTGAACACCAGCTTTGCCCAGGGTTTGATGGAGCCATTGGCTTAACCTAGAATCTGGTTTTATCATTAGAGCACACATACTTCTTAGGAATTTCTCAGGTGTCATTGGATTGCCTCTCTTTAATTTTACAATTTATTGGAAATACAAAATTAAATGTAATTTTAGAAGGGAAAAAATCATCCTTAATTCTCCTAGGCAAATATGACTGTTTTCTTCTTTTCATGTTCTATTCCAATATTAGTATACACAGAACTTTGTATTGAGTTTTTCATGTTATGTTATATGCGTATATCATGTAAGAATATTTATATATATCTCCTTATGTCATTACATAATCTTCATAATTTTTACTCTTAATAGTTACATTATATTTTATTGAACCTTGATTTATATAACATACTTTCTTTAAACATTTTTCAGTAGTTGCACATGGATCTTACAGTGTTTGCTTCTAAAGGTTACTCATTAATTTATTATTCACTATTTGTAAAATGCAGAGATAAAGTAAATACTAATGAACAAAGCTTTTCTTTATTTGAATTTGGAATATCATTACTAGGTTAAAGGTTCTCAATAGGTATATTTAAATTGCATTCTGCAGTGGACATTGTAGTTCTTTTCCTAGATACCATCTGATGTGTGTGGAATTGACTGCAACACCACCTCCAAGTGGGAGCCCTCATTAGTCTTAGCCAATCTGAATGATACATCCCCCTTGCCACAGAATTTCATTGGAGGTAACCCCAGCCTACACTATTCAGCATATAGTATTCCCCTGGTCACAGAAGTTGGTTCATCAATGGCCCAGTCATTATGAAGGTCGGGGATTCTTTCCATGCTTGTAAAAAGTAGCAGGCTCTCTTTGCTAATATATTCAAGAAGAAGCATATAGCCTCATTGCTTTGACAGCCATTTTGCATTAATGAGGAGCAGCTGTCTAAGAATGAAGCCAATACAAAGAGGTAAGCAGAGGTGAAAAAATTACAGTGAAATAGAGCCTGAATGCCTGGACATTCCAAACAGAGGAAGATAGCGAGTGCCAAGGTCCAGAAGAACCATTGTACATGGTATGTTCAAGGAGGCCAGCAGAGTGAACAGAGAAGAAGATGAAGCCAGGGAGGAACCAGCAATCCAGATTATATAGATCTTTATAGGTTAGAAGAAGGATATTCAATTTTATTATATAGAAGTTTACTTGCTTAAACAGTGCAGTCATAAAAGTTTATCATTTCCCTTTAAATTTGTTTTCCTGAAATATATCTTTCCAATGCTATAATACATGTTCTCTTCTAATTGCTGCTTATTTCTAATTAAGTCAGTTTTCAACACTTAATTTTTCTTATTTTTTCTTTTAGTAATCTCTGTGTCCAACATGGGGCTTGAACTCATGACCCCAGGATCAAGAGTCACATGCTCTACCAACTGAGCCAGCCAGTCACCCCTAGTCTGATATTTTTGAATGGCTCTTTTTACCAGCTTAGGGATTGACGGGGAGTTGCAAACAAAGGATGAAACTCAAAGGCAATATTAAATGCCTTTACGGAAGGGACTTGAAGAGCAGATGGCCTGAGTATGTAGTGGTGGCTGGCACAGAGACACGGGAAGGCTGCGAGAAGATGGCAAGGAGGTACAAAGTAAGGTAAATTAAGATTTGCACAATGCACAGGTTGCTGATGAACGTAGACTTAACCTAGACATTAATTAGGGCATCCTCAGTGACCCCAAAGAATTTCTTTTGGCTTGGGTCTAATCTGAGGGGGTTGTAGTTCTCAAAAACACCAGTTGTGGTAGAACAGCTGTTATCTTACAGCTGAAAATCTCCACAGGACAAAGCCTATGCCCTGGATTTGGCTATTTTTTTATTAATAGAGCTGGAGCTTCTGCAAGAGAAAGCCATCTTGGGTCTTGGGATTGGAAAGAGTACTGAGCCTTGACACTCTGGTGCCTTAACAGCAGCTTGCGAAAGGGCAGTTTGCAGGGAGGGGATGTTTGCAGAGACATTGAGAAAAGTCAAAGAAGAAGAAAAGAGAGGAGGGAATAGGCAGTAAAACTGCCTGTGACAAAAGGGTAAGCAATTGAATCAGTGCAGGAAAACATGGAAGAAGTAACTGGAGTTCTGGCCGAGGAGGCTGAGTTTATTAACATAAAATAATCGCAAACAGTGTAGCAGCCACCTCACACCCATTTAATCCTGACAGCAATTCTATGAGTTAGTTACCATTATGGCCCCATTTTACAAATAAGAAAACCAAGGTACAGGGAGGTGAGGTAGCTTATCCAAATTACCCAGGTAGTAAGTGGCAGGGACCGGATTCTAGTCTAGATGGACTGGGGTTGAGTCCATGCTCTTAGCCGTCACTGCATGGTCTTTGTCAGGCTGTGTGAAAAGAGATAGAGCAGGATTTTGACATTATCCCAAGGCTATTTTTTTTTGTTGTAGTTATTATTTTTCAGTGTTGAGTGTGTGAGGATTTATTTTGTGATACGTGATGCTTTGGGTCCCTCGGGTTTCCTTCTTGAGTGAGGTCTACTTTTGCTTTTTTTTTCAGATTGCCCCATGGGGAATGGTTGGACCTCTACATTCCTGGGCCAATTTTGGGATTAAATCCACGATCACTGGGCTGGCCCGTGCTTTCAATGCTCTGTGTGTTTTATCTGTGAACCCCTCCCATCCTTGCAGGAGCCCAGAGTTTGCAGGGGGAATGA
>NW_027529518.1:1346952-1347379 GCF_008692635.1 Crocuta crocuta | reverse complement strand
TCATAGTTCTGATCTTTAGTCTAGCCATAACCTTTGACAAATTATTACCTTCTATGACATTCAGTTTCTTATTCATAAAATGGGAATAAGCCCATTCTCCTCAGAGGACCTTTATGAAGATTGATATTGCATCTAAAAAGCCTTGCATATGGTATAATCTCCCATATGATTTTTAAAAAGTAAATTTAACCAGTTTTATAGGTAGCAGATGTTCACTGTAAAATAAAATGTGGAAAAGTTACAAAAGCAGAAAAAAAAAAAAAAAAAAAAAAAAAAAAAAAAAGGCAATGGAAATGTTAGAAGTGACTAGAAAAAGGGAGAAATGAGGGGCACCTGGATGGCTCAGTCAGAGCATCTGGCTTTGGCTCATGTCATGATCTCACGGTTTGTGGGTTTGAGCCCCGCGTCTGGCTCTGTACTGACAGCT
>NW_027529518.1:1341981-1346500 GCF_008692635.1 Crocuta crocuta | reverse complement strand
AGCCTGTCTTCGGATTCTGTGTCTCCCTCTCTGTCTGACCCTCCCCTGCTCACACTGTCTCTCTCTCTCTCTCAAAAATAAATATTTTATTTTTGAAATATTTTATATTTATATTTGAAATATTTTATTTTCTTTCTGAGAGAGAGACACAGAGTGAGCAGGGGAGGGACAGAGAGAGAGGGAGACACAGAATCTGAAACAGGCTTCAGGCTCTGAGCTAGCTGTCAGCACAGAGCCTGACGCGGGGCTCGAACCCATGAACCGTGAGATCATGACCTGAGCCGAAGTCGGATGCTTAACCGACTGAGCCATCCACGCGGCCCAAACATTAAAAAAAATTAAAAAAGAAAAAAGAAAAAGGGAGAAATGAGTATTGAGAAAAGAAAGTCTTGAGGAAAGGTGGTGAAAACAGAATTAAAACATACAAGAGCTTTTGGAGTACATTCCTCGCTGTTGGAGAAAAGGGAGCTGGGTGTGGGTGAGGGCATTAGCAGAGCCAAGGACCAGGGCCTTCCTGTGTTTTGATGAGCTCCGGTATGAAGCCACCAGAGGAGAAACTAGAACTATGGAGCTCTTTATATTTTGGACAGTGTACTTTGAGATATTTCTCTAAAGGATGTCAAGTAAAACCTATTGATAAAAAATACCCCCAAATTTTCCTCTCATAAGCAGCTCTGGAGTCACGAGAATATGGTGCTAAAAAATAACACATTGATTCAAGGAAAATCTATATTCTTACAATCTTGCCCATCTATGAACATGGCATGTATTCTATATATTGAATTCACCTTTTATATCTTCTTAAAAAGTCTACTTTTGTTAGTTAAGCTTAGAACCCTTAACTCTTGTCTTTGACAGTTGTCTTTTGTTAGGGATCTTCTGGGGTAGGCAGTAGCTGAGAGCACAGAGCTGGATATTGGATGGAGCTGTGTTTCTGCTCTACCTCAGCCAATGTCCTTTGCTGCATAATTTTGGATACATCACTACACTTCTCTGAGCTTCAGTGTTCTCACCTGTAAATTGGGGTTAATAAAAGTGCCTACTTCATCAGTTTGTCGAGAGAGTTGAATGAGCTAATGTATGTAAAGCAGTACCTAGCTCAAGCATTCAATTATTCATAATTACTGGCAACCTCACTTCTATCTGCTTATGAAAAAAGAGGTCCTGCTCTTCCATCAGCACTTTGGCCTAAATGTAGACACATTCACCTTTCCTGAGTACCTTCTAGCATAGTTGAGGTAAGGCTGGAATATTGAACGAGATTGCCTAAAGACTAGGGAACAACAGCAGATAAATAAATTCAGAAAATAGTATGAAACCAGATCATTGTACTTTATAATATAAGGTTTGCTTTTCAGAGCCCCATCTTATCCTTGGTTCTTGTTTATTTCCACATGATGGGTACCATCTTAGCAAGCCGCCACCCTGGAGCATAAGACGAGAACTTCTAATTTTTTTTAATGTTTATTTATTTTTGAGAGAGGAGACGGAGAGCATGAGTGAGGGAGGTTCAGAGAGAGAGGGGGACACGGAATCCGATGCAGGCCCCAGGCTCTGAGCTGTCAGCACAGAGCCTGACCCAGGGTTTGAACTCACGAGCCGTGAGATAATGACCTGAGCCGAAGTCAGATGGTTAACCGACTGAGCCACCCAAGTGCCCCGGGATGAGAACTTCTGAATCCTCTGACGTCTGAACCCAAGAGCACTAAGATTGGAGAAAGGCAAGCAGTTCAGTTTTGGGCATACCAAAGACCTGCCTTCTAAGGTTCACATTCTTGTCTTTTTGTGCAGATGATCAAGAATCTGGAATAACCACGGTTTTTCAGGGGGAGTCCATCCATGCTTTGCCCACAGGAGTGTGGCCTTCCTCTACAGCCATAACTTGACAGTAATAGACTATAACACAATAGTGTCAGCATTCATACGAAAAATGTATATGGTTGATGATGGGGGCTTTTTATTATATCTTCCTGTAGTATTGTAGTTTTCTTTACATTGGTAACATAACTTATGTTTATTCTTTTTTTAACATTTATTTATTTATTTTGAGACGGAGAGAGAGAGTGAGCTGGAGGAGGGACAGGGTGAGAGGGAGAGAGAGAACCCCAAGCAGGCTATTTCCTGTCAGCATGGACTCCCATGTGGGGCTGGATCCTACAAACAGCAAGATCATGACCTGGGCTGAAATCAAGAGTCACACATTCAACCAACTGAGCCACTCAGGCATCCCAACTTATGTTTATTCTTAAGCTTTTTATATTTTGCATTTTCTATCATTATCTANTGATGGGGTACCTGGCTGGCTCAGTTGGTGGAGCATGTGACTCTTGATCTTGGGGTTATGAGTTCAAGCCCTACATTGGGTGTAGAGCCTACTTAAACAACAAACAAACAAACAAATGCTGTTAACATTATTCAGTAAGTATTATTTTTCCTCATGTTTATTTATTTTGGGGGGGCAGAGAGAGAGAGAGAAAGCATGAGCAGGGGAGGGGCAGAGAGAGAAGAAGGGGGAGAATTCCAAGCAGGCTCCGTGCTGTCAGCCCAGAGCCACCTTGAGATTTGATCTCATGAACTGCAAGATCATGACCTGAGCTAAAATCAAGAGTTGGATACTTAACCAACTGAGCCACTCAGTTGCCTCTAGTTTCACTCATGTTTAAAAGAGATGTTCTTTGTTATGTTTTCCTTTTCATTTTCATGTATATCATTTATCCTTATAGTCCTAATTTGATATAATATGTATTAAATGTTATGATTTGCTCTTTTGGCTATCTCTTTGAAATGATTCTTGATCCATCTGGCAACCATTTATTAAGCCTCTACTGTATGTCAGATACTTTGCAGGGATGCTGGGAAGACAAAGATGGATAGCTCCAGAGACTAGTCAGAAGAAGGATGAGATAATCAATGGCGTTGTACTAGTGTCGCATGGTGACAGATGGCAGCTACACTTGTGGCGAGCCCAGCATAACGCATACACTTGTCCAATCACTATGTTGTACAGTTGAAACTAATGTAACGCTGTGGGTCAACTATACTTGCTTCCCAGGTGTTGCATGTGACGCTTTGGTCTGGGTCACAGCCTGGGCTGACATTCAGCTGATATACACCAAGACAGTGAGACCGTGTAAACTATGAAAATACTTCCATAGTAAGTCACTAGTGCCCTGAGCACCCTGAGCGCTCCTTCTCTGACCCAGCTATTCCCTGGGGCCTCCCCATCAGACCTCCCGAGAATGCCCCGACTAAAGGAATGATACCTGTACAGCATGCTGGCAGCAGGACCCTGATGTGATGCTGCCGCCTAGCATTGATGGCACATTCTGATGGGCCAATTCCTGTGCCCTAGCACTTGACGAATATTGTGAATAGCACCCTTGGTGACAGCCACCCCAACATATCCATCCCTTCAGTTCTCAGGGTAGCCAGTGGACTTGGGACAGCCTGAACTGCCTTCTCCTCTCCTCATTTGCATAGTCCAGTGGCCCTTGCAAATATCTTCATTTTCTATGTCTGCCATGAATGGCTGGGAAGCGCTGATTTAACCTATAGATAGTATTACACTAACAGACTGCCTTAGGCTTGAACTGTTGTTGCTTTCCTGGGATCAATCCTTTGTGATTGTGTTTTGCTCCTCTCGAGGTTTGCTAAATTACGTTTGCTAGTGTCTTACCTAAAGTTTCACACTCTGTATTTGGAATTTATACTGGTCTCTGATTAATGAGTTTTATTTTATCTTTATCAGGTTTGGGGATCAAGACCATATTCGTTTCATGGGATGAATTAAGTATATCCTAACTTTTTCTGTTTTCTTCCTTAAAGATTTGAAACTACTTATTGTTCGGTTTAGGGGCCTTGTGTGACAGTCTCTCAGTGTATTCTGAAGTTATTAATTTATTCAGATTTTCTACTTGTAGTATGAATTTTAATATTTTATATTTTTGTCAGACAAAAGCATCCCTTGCATTGTATTTTTGAAGTTTATTAGCATACAATTTATGCATAGAATTTCCTTACAATTAAAAAACTGTTGTTTATACTGGTTGTTATACCCCCTTTCTCATTTCTAATTTTATGTGTGTGTTTTTCTTACGGAGGTTTGCCACAGGTTTATCTACTTTATTAGCCCTTTCAAGCTACCAGCTCTTGAATTTATTTATTAATGCCACTGTTTTTACATCCCCTAATTTATTTATTTTTGCTTTTATCTTTATTGTTTCCTTCCTCCTATTTTCCTGTGCAATTCTTCACTCTTTTGCAAAAATGTTAAGCTCAATGTTTATTTAGTTCAGTTTATTGGCCTTAAATTTTAACGGTGAGAGGTAAAGACGATGCTGTGGCACATCTGTCAAAGGCTCCTTTCTCTGAGCTAGAGACAGGGAGGAAATGGAAATCGGGGACGGCCAGGACCCCAAAGCCAGAGAGCAGAGTACAACAGTGAATGTTTTTCTTTTGCGCTTCAACACGGTTTCCGAAGCGTTTCTCCACAGCGGGGCGGTAGGGAGTAAGGAGTTTT
>NW_027529518.1:1326108-1341975 GCF_008692635.1 Crocuta crocuta | reverse complement strand
TCCCGGCGAGCCCTCCACCAGCGCGTGTGCCGTTGGCGTGGGCTGGTGCTTGTGATTCCGGGTCCCCCGTGTTTGCCCTCTCTGGGTCTTGCCCTCCTTGCTGCTCGCCACAGCGGTCGGGAAGTTCAGCTCTCGGGACCGCGCTTTTAGCCTGGGGAAAGCTGCCCGACTCCCTCCTGGGCTCAGGAGGAAGAAGGCTTTGAGCTTTGACCTCAAGCTGGGACTTGTCTGCTGCCACTGTCACCGTCGCTCTGTCCTCTTATCTGACTCAAAGATCTTCACATGAGAGGCTCAGGGCGCTGACCGGCCGTCTCACGGTCCCACGAGGAGGTGAAGGAGATGGCTTGCATGCCCAAGTGGTTTTAGAGATGTGTGCGTTGAGGAGGAGGAGGAGGAGGAGGGGGAGGGAGGGCACAAAATGGGAGTAGGTGACAAAGAGAGGTATCTGCAAGGAAAAGAGCAAGCAAGTGTGAGGAAGGCCCATACTTTCTTCCCCAGCCAGGAGATCCTGCTTCTGAACCCCTTTAAAAGAACTTATTTCTTCCACCCTGGCTCCTGTTAGGAATCAGTAGGGGGCAGCAGTCCCAACCCTAAGTGCAGGGACAGTAGGCGATGCCGGGATGCCCACGATCCCTGTGAAATCTGCCATCCACCACCCACCACTCTGCTCCTTGGGCTTCTCCCACACCAGCGCCCTTTCCATCTTCACACGTGCCGAGCTCTTCCCCGCCTCCTGGCCTTTGTCCGGCTCAGCCCTCTGCCGGGAGCTCGCTTCTTCGGGCTCTTCTTCCGGCTGGCTCTCGTCCGTTAGGTCTCAGCTCCAACGAACCGTCACCTGCTCAGAGAGGCCTTCCCTGACCAGCTTAGCCTCACAAAACACTGCCCACGCCTGCCTCCAAGCTACCCGTAATCACATTTTCTTGCTTTATTGTCTTTATTTAAAATCTAGAAAATCTTACTTGTTTACTCCTCTGGCTCCTTCACCCTTGTGGAAGCTCCACTAGGCCAGGGACCTTGCTCACTGCTCTATGGCCAATGCCTATCACCGTGTTCAGCTCACAGTACAGCCTGATAGATACGCTCTGAAGGAATGAATGAACCAATGTGCCAAGCATTATGCTAGCTGCTAGTGGTACAAGCCCCAAGGGAACTCCTAGCACAGTGGGAAAGAAAGATATGTAAATGAATAGTCATTAAATAGTGGGAGGGAGGCATTTGTCCATAGGCCACGCCTCTGTGGCCAGAAAGGCCTGGTGTTTGTTTTGTTTTGTTTTGTTTTGTTTTGTTTTGTTTTGTTTTTATATAGAAAGGCCTGGTTTTAAATGCTGGCTCTGGGGCACTTGGGTGGCTCAGTCCATTAAGCTTCTGACTTCGGCTCAGGTCATGATCTCATGGTTAGTGGGTTCCAGCCCTGCCTTGGGCTCTGTGCTGAGAGCTCACAGCCTGGAGCCTGCTTCAGATTCTGTGTCTCCCTCTCTCTCTGCCCCTCCCCTGCTCATACTCTGTCTCTCTCTGTCTCAAAAATAAAAACATTAAAAAAAAAACCCCAAAAAACAAAACAAGAACAACGCTGGCTCTACCATTTACTAGATGCATGACTTTGGATGGTTGCTCAGCCTGTCTGGCTCACTTTCCCCATTTGTAAATTGAGGACAATAATAATAACAAAACAATAACACTTATCCCATAGGATTGTTGTGGACATGATAGGAGATGACATATATAAAGCGTCAATACAGTGTTTGATAAATGCGAGTTATTATGATTGAGTATTATATACACTTGGAGCGTTGTCCATGCAGATTCTAAATCTTTTTTGTTGTTGCTTTTGCCCACCTTTGGCTCCAGTTGTTCTAATGGAGAACAGTCCAGCCCTGCAAGGGGCCACAATGGTGTTCACTCACAGCAGGCCCACTCACAATAGCTTGGGCTGGGCTGATGGAACTGGAAAGCACTTCTCTGAGCACGAGGGGTGCCTCCTACTTTCCACTGCATCTTATAAAGCCAGGCCAATGTTAGGAAATTAATTCAGGTCTTTAGATGTTGATAAATGCAGAGGCACTTACTGCTAATATTTCAATCAAGTGTCAAGATAGAACTGATTAAAAGAGGATTCAGAAGCTTCTAGTTGATGGAGGCTGTATCCTTTAACCATTCTAATGTAAGACATCATTTTAATTTTTTGTTTATTTGACCTCAGTAAATGTTATATTGCTAATGCAATAAGAGAAAAAAAGTACTATTTGTACAGTGTCATTTTGCATTAATTTGAGAGAAATGTATTTTTAATGCATTTGGCATCCGTCTGGCTCTCCTTAATAATTATAGGACTAATTAAACATATACTTGTAAGCAATCAGTGTCAGAGCTAAAAGGGATTGTAGGGATTATTCAGGCGAGCCCTTCACTTTGTAGAACTGAGGCCCAGTATCTTGCTTGAGGACATCTGGCTTGCAGAGAGCAGCATTAGGAAGTTGAGTCTGGCAGCACATTAGCAAACCTCCCCTCGCTCTGCTACCTTTCTGTTCTGGGCCGACCCCTCGTGTTCCCATTTCATGAATTCAACAAAGTAATCGAGTGCCTACTGTGCACCACATACTGGTAGGGACAGATCATGAGCAGTATACACGCATCGCCCTTGCTGCTGTTGAGCTGGCAGTCTGGGAGGAAGACAGACAAAAAGATATGCAACAGGGGAAGTCTGTAGGAGGCTTACTTAACCCAGACTGGAGGGGGAGGGTAGATGGGAGGAGGTGGTCATCAAAGGCCTCCAGGAGGAAGTCTTGTTCTTCCCTCTAAACTAGAGAGCTGGAGTTTGTGTGGGAGTTACCCGTGCGAGTCCGGGTGGACAGAAGCCATGTGTTACTGACAGAGGGATACTGTGTACAAAGGCCAGGCAGTAAGAGAACATGGTGTGGCCGGAACAAGGAAAGAGCACTGACATGTGCTACCACGTGGAGGAACCTTGAAGACATGATGTTCAGTGAAGCAAGCCCATCACAAAAGAGCAAATATTGTGTGATTCCTCGTATATGAGAAGTGCAGACTAGGAAATCCATGGAGACAGAAAGGAGATTTATTAGTGGTTGCCTAGAGCTGGGGCAGATGGGGAGGGGGTGTGGGGTTTCTCTTCGAAGTAATGAAAATGTTCTAAAATTGAGTGTGGTCATTAATGCACAATTCTGTGAATATGTGAGAAGCCATTGAAATATACATTTAAAAAAGATAACAGAATGTGTCATGCTGTAAGAAACTAAAAGACATGGTTAGAGAATAGAGGGAGGGGAAGAAGTGGCAAGAGAGAAGATTAAGAGACCATGTTACTACTAAAAACTAACATTTATAGCGCACTATTTGAATATGGTGCACCTATCTGCAAAATATTCAAAACAACCCTAGAAGGGAGGTACTGTAACTACCCCACTTTACACATGTGAAAATGAAGATGCAGAGAGGTTCACTTGCTCAGTTACATAGCTACCCAAAGTGGTAAAGTTGGGATTTGAACCCAGCCAGTCTTACTCCTCAGTCTATCCATTACACTTACTGTGAAAGCAAGATCTGATCACAAAGGGCCTTGGACACCATGTGAAAGAGGTTTTTTATTATTAAAAAATGTTAAATGTTTTCTTTATTGTTGACAAAGAGAGACAGAAAGAGGGAAGGAGAAAAAGAGACAGAGAGAGAACATGAGTGGAGCAGGAGAAGAGAGAGGGAGACACAGAATTTGAAGCAAGCTCCAGGCTCTGAGCTGTCAGCACAAAGCCCGATGTGGGGCTTGAACCCATGAACTGTGAGATCATGAGCTGAGCTGAGGTCAGACACTTAACTGACTAAGCTACCCAGGCACCCCACGTGAAAGAGTTTTAATTTTTGATTCAGGTCCTTCTGAAGTGTTTTAAACAGAGGCGATAAGAGAAGACAGTGATTGCATTCTTGTTGCTATGTAACCAAAAGGATTAGCGGGGAGTGATGAGATCAGAGGCAGTGAGTTCTGTATGCAGTTGGTCCGAACTTGGGGGCCTGAAGTGAGAATGACAGTAGCAGTGTGGATGAAGAGAAGTGGATGGATTTCCGAAATGTTTAGGGGAACTCACTGACAGGACTTGCTGGCTGACTGAATGTGGGGAAGAAGAGAGAAGGAGTAGAAGCTGACTCTCACGATCTCACTTAGGCAGCTGGGTGATGCTTTTTGCAAGATCCTGGCAAGAGGGCGGATTCAGATTTGGGTGTGTTGAGTGTAAGTTCAAGTTTAAACATTGAGGAGGAAGCTGGATATTAGGGTCCAAAAACCAAGAGTACAAATCACGCTAGAAATACATATTGGGTGGGGGTGCCTGGGTGGCTCAGTCAGTTGATTTTGGCTCAGTTCATGACCTCACGGATTCATGAGATCGAGCCTGGCGTCGGGCTCCATGCTGGCAGCACAGAGCCTCCTTGGTATTCTCTCCTTCTCTCTGTCTCTCTCTGTCTCTGTCTCTCTCTTTCTCTCTTTCAAAATAAAAAAATGAACTTTAAAGAAGGAACTACATATTGGAAGGCACCTGGCTGGCTCAGTCAGTGGAGCATGCAGCTTTTGATCTCAGTGTCTTGAGTTCAAGCCCCTCATTGGGCAAAGAGCTTACTTAAAAAAATAAAACACACATTTGGGGACTGATGAGCCTGTACATGATATTTGAAGCCGGGGAGGGACATGAGAGCGCTCGGGCTGACGTGCCCAGCGAGAAGAGAAGCAGTCCTAGGACTCAGCCTCGTCTCCCGCTATTTGAGGACTGACCGACGTGATGAGCCTGAGCTGGAGGGTGCGGCACCGAAGCCAAATGAACAGAATGTTGCAAGAACAAGGGAGGGTTGACTGTGTCACAGACCTCTGAGAGCTAATGACAAGAAAGTGCCCGTTGAGCTTTGCAGTAAGGAGTCCATCGGTAAGTGCAATTTCGGTTGGAGTGTGGGAAGAGAAAGACTGATTATGGTCATTGAGAGGGTGATTCATAAAAAGCTTTCTTTTTCCTTTTTTCCACAGATCTCACTAGATGATTTGTCTCCTTGAGTTTCTCTCTGCCTAAGCCGTCCCTCCAGCCCTTCTCCCTGCCCTAATTTTGGAAGCTCTGGTAGGACATTCAGGTTCCTTTCCCTTTAAGGCTCCATTTCAGGGGTACGTGGCTGGCTCAGTCAGTAGAACACGTGACTCTTGACCTCGGGGTCAAGCCCTGTGTTGGGTGTAGAGGTTACTTAAAAAAAAGAAAAAGAACACTCCATTTTGCTTTAAGGATTTTACTGGTGATAAGTCAATGGAAGCAGGCAGAAGACAAAAAACAAATCTGGAAAAGTGATTTAAGGCCTCTAGAAATCTGATAACTTTTTTTTTTTTTTTTAGAGAGAAAGTGAGTGAGTGTGGAAGAGGGGCAGAGAGAGAGGAAATCTTAAGCAGGCTCCATACTCAGTGCAGAGCCCATTGAGAGGCCCGATCTCATGACTCTGGGATTATGAACCTGAGCTGAAATCAAGATTTGGAAGCTCAGCCAACTGAGCCACCCGGGGCGCCCTACAATCTGGTAACTTTCCATGATCATTTCCTAAAATATTTTCTGCAGGTATTATATAATAAGAGAGTTCTGTAATTAAGCATGTTTCTTTAATATCAGACATTCAGGAGCGTTTAATATGCTAATACACACTGGGAATGCGTCAGTGCCCTAAGTAGAATGAATCATCCAGTGTTTCTCATACTTTCTTGATCATGGAACCTTTTTGTTGAGAAGCATTTGTGGGATTGGTTTTCCACAGAAGACATTTTGGGAAAGTCTTGCCTGTGTTTGTAATTCCAAAGACACTTTTCAGAGAGTTCTAGAGAGGTTTAAAAGCCCCCTCAGTATGCCTCTTCCACTCCTCAGGGTGAGGCTCATGCTCCTTTACCATCTCTTCCAAGTGACATCAGCTTCCTCCCCACCCCCACTCAGGTAAAGTGGGATGGGAGGGTGCATGCAGGATTGGAGAGCTGGGGGGTGGGGGGGGTTGGTTGGAGGCCCAGCTAGGAAGCCGTTGCTCATGCCCAGTGCTCCGTTATTCATTTGTCTGTCCATTCATTCAGAGGTTTATTGACTGTGTGCTATGTGCCAGACGTCATGCACATATCAGTGGGGATATATCAATGAATTTAATAGCAAAGCAAAACAAAACACTGTTCTCATGGAGCTTGCATTTATAGTGGGGATGAATTCCTAAGCCAAGTAAGGTAGAGGAAGTGAGATTAGGTGAGCGAAGCCTTGCGAGTAGGTTTAGGAAACAGGGAGAGAAAGTTCGGTTTCACAAAGATGAACCCACTCCAGAGCTTGGTATCACCAGTCTGATTTTCTCCCTCAGAGAAGCTTTTGGGCCGCTGTTTCTCTGCCTATTCAGAAGACCTTGGATTTCTACATATCTATTACCTGGGTGAAGAGGTCTGGAAATGCACCGAACATTCTGAAGGGCATCAGAGAGATAGTTTTGGACCCCTAACTTGACCCAAGTTGAATAATAATAACTTTGTATTTTTCAAAGTGCTTTTTCATGCAAGTTCAGATTTATTGGAAATTGGGGCTCAGAGACTTGCCATAGATCATACAGCTGTTCAATGTTGGGCCTGGGGTTTGACTCAAGTCTTTAGCTGTCAGAACATTTGCACACTGGTAAATGTTTTTCAGTTTGCTGGTTTTTCAATTCTCATGCTCATGGACATGTCTGGATTATTCCTCTGTGTGTGTGCGTGTGTGTGCTTGTGTGTGCGTGCGTGCGTGCGTGAGAGAGAGAGCTCCCGTGGGCGTACACACGGGGGAAGGGAGAGTAGACAGGAGGAGGTTGGGGTAATGATTAACTCTCCTTAGGGGGAAAATGGTCCCTGTTAATGTTTTTGGATTGAATGAAAGAGTTTTCAGGGCAAGGGCCAAGTAGCGATTAGATCTTTTTCCCTGCAAGTAATCCCCATTCAGGGCTGCGTAAATTGGAATCCTGAGCAGAGGGACTGTGAGGCAGCAAACCCTTTGGTCTCCCCCAACTAGTCAGACCCTTTGAATGAGGAATTTTGATGGTGTTTGTGTGACTGGTTGGGCTTTTAGCTTGAAGGCAGATGTAGTGAACTTGAAGAAGGCTCAGAGGAGATGATGAAAGGCTTGGAGAATATAACTTGAATTAAAAAGGTTGAAGGGATTGGAATTGTTCTGTTGAGACCTGCCTCCCTCTCATGTCCTCCCTGGTCACTTCCTGCTTCACACTTTGTGTTGCAGCAATACCGAAATGCCTACAACATTTCCCATGGCTCCCCCCACCCCTTTCTATGGCATTTGTTGCCATCATGCCGTCCGGTGTACTCAGAACGCCCCTCTACTAAGAGGCAGTGCTTACTGAACTCTTCTGTGGTACGCAGCACCGTGCTAAAAATTTTAGAGGAAGTAGTTCATTTAGTCCCCATGGAAACCTTCGAAGGTGGATACTGTTACCCCCATTTTACGTATAAGGGGGGTGAGGCTCAGAGAAGTATGGTGACTTGCTCAAGGCCACCTGGCTAGTAAGAGGAGCCAGAATTTGAGCCCAGATATTTCTGATTTCAGATTCCAACTTGTTATGTGAGTCCAGGTACCCCGAGAAGCAGAAGCCCCGATGGGGTTAAACAAGCAAGGATTTCACTGGCGGTGACGTCAGTATGAGAGAAACCGGGGAGGTTGCTGGAGAAGGCTGAAAGCGCCAGCAGGCTGAGACGCAAGAACAGAGGAAAAAAGGTTGGGTAGGAACATCCTAGATGGCCATGCGGCCAAAGAAAGGTTCAGGAAGGGAGCGGAAGTGTGCTCTCAGTGGAGCCCCACAACTCCCCATGGCAAGCTTGCCTTAGTGCTCCTGCCGAGCGCAGTCCCTTGGCTAGAAGCAGCCTGCGGGGAGTGCAGCCTCTTGCACACTCCGCCATGAACACCGCTCCTTGGGCCCTTGACCAAGTTACGCTCTGTGGAGTTCAGGGCTTCTCCACTGGCTGATTTTGTCCCAGCAGGGGGCATTTGGCAACATCTGGAGATATTTTTGATTGTCTCAAGTCAGAGGGGGTTGCTCCTGATAAGTGGCGAGTTGAGTAGAGGCTGGGGATGCTGTTCAACGTCCTACACTCCCAACAAAGAACCTTGCAGCCTGTAATGCAGGCAATGCTGAGGCTGAGAAACCGTGACGTCGCCGGAGGCTGGCAAGGGGCATTCTCCTGGCCCCTGTAGTTCTTGTCTCTCAGTCCTGTTGCCTGCACCGCGCACGTTCTCTGCCTTTCCCCTTCACTCGCTCCATTAGATGCCCCTCCTCCCTGGCCCTCACAGTGCTCTGCATCCATCCATCCCCGCACTCATCGAACCGCATTACCGTCGCGTGTTGCCTCATCTGTCTCCCTCTACGGACTGTGAGAACATGTAACGCGGGAGCTCTGTCTTACTTTGCTTTGTATTTCTTGCACCCAGTCTAGGGTCTGGCACCTAGTAAATGTTCATTCAATGAATGAAGGTAGGAGCGGGTGCTCTGTAGGCTGTCACATAGCTCCTTTTCAGGGGCCATCTACCCGAGTGGATCCTGCATAATACCCACCAGTATGACAAGTTCCCTTCTGAACATTTTCCTACTTGAACGCTTGAATGTCCCACAGTAGCTCAACGTCAGCCTGCCAGTCGTAAAATGTATGGTCCTCCCCAAACCTGATTTTCTTCCTAGGTCCTCTTCGTCTGTGAATGGGCCCTACAATTTATCCTATTATGGAAACTAGAAACTTGCATGTCGCATCTTCTCCCTTATCCCCCCGATATCCCTAAATCATTAAATACAAAGAATTTGACTCTTAATATCCCTCAGGTCTTCCTTCTTCCCTCCATTCTCACGGCCATTGCTATAACACCAGTTCCAGTCATACTTCTGTTCTGGATGATTGCACGTCTCCTAACTCGTCACCCTGTTTCTAGTCTCGCCACACATCCCCTTCAAATTCACACTCAGCGCCGCTGCCAGGGTGATAGTCTTAACACACATTTGAGCATATTATCCTCTCGCCTGAAATCTTTCAAGGTCTTCTTGTGATCTTCAGGATAAAGTCCAAACTTCTTATCACAGTGCGCATGACTTTCATGACCTGGACCCCTGCCTGGCTTTCCAACCTCATCTTCTATCAATTCCTCACACATACCTTTGGCACTGTTTCTCAACTGGGGGTGACTTTGCACCCCAGAGAACATCTGGCAATGTCTGGAGACATTTTTGGTTATCACAGCCCAGGGGAGTGAGCTGCTACTGGCACTGAGTGCGTAGAATCCAGAGATACTATGTGCTACACAATCTGCAATTCACAGGACAGCCCCTCACAACAAAGAATTATCCAGAGCAGAATGTCAATAGTAACTGTATCAGCTGCCTATAGCTCCTGGGAGCCTCATGCCAGTTCCACTGGTCTGTGCCTAAAACGTGCCCGGAATGCTTTTCTCTCCCTTTTTCATCTAGCTAACTCCCACATCCCCTACACAACTTGATTTAATCCTTGCCTCTTCTGGGAAGCCTTTCCTGACCTCCCTACATCAGATGTCCCTCCTTTGTGCACCCATGGCCCTCAGTGTCTCCCCTCTCATGGTACTTATTAGATAACACTGCAATTATTTTATTATCTGTTCCCTGAAGAGACCGCACTCCTTGACAGCAGGGAGCACAGTTTATTCACATTTGCATCCCTTGTACTTGGCACATGGTACATGTTTCAATAAACATTTCAATACATGAATGGATGACCGCACGATCTAAATAAATGGCTGCTCAGATCCAAAAAAGAATAGAAGTTGTTGCTTGTGATCAGCCTCACCACTGGTCTTTCTTTAGGGCAATGCCAAAAATATTTACTGCGTTGTTGGGCCAGTCAATTGATTAGAAGTTGAAGTAGAAACGATTCCTTCATCTGTCTATCAGTATTTTATTGGTTACCTACCATGTGCCTGACACTGAGCTAGACACTGAGGACTTGGCACTGAATAAGCCAGACATTTGTAAGTTGCCTCAAGGAACTTACAAATCTAGCGGGTTACACACGTTTGACTGAAATCTAGTTAGTCTAAGTAGACCACCTTGGGGATCTCAGTTAAGGGTCTGGAAATAAAATGTATTAGAATGTTAGAGTACTTCCCAGTCTGATTTGATTTTCTTGTAGCAAATTGACCACCTTGCAAATCCTTGGTGTAACAGGCATGTCCTTCCCCTGAGCAATACACAGAGAGCATAAATGCAGCCCAACTATTGCTGGCCCTGACTCTCCAGCTGCAGGAAAGACTATCTGCAAGGAAGAAAGAAGGTTACTGATCTGAATAAGCTACAAAACAAGTGGAGACCACCCACTTCCTTAATTGACTTTGTATAAAGAAAATGAAAGCTCATTACCCATCTTGTCAGTTGCCCCACATCTCTGGCGCTGGGGCAGCAACTGAATAATGAAAAGCCCACTAGTGCAGAAACAGTTAACATTAACTTTGGCACTGTGTGTCAAGCGACACACAGTTTTCTCTTTCCTAAGAGTCTCTCAGGCTCAACTACAACACTCAGATATCCAAATGCAAAGAAATAAATCTCTACATTTTTCAGGGAGTCTAACCATACTCAGTTGGCTTATTTGAGTAGCTTTGGGCTGAAGGAATACGAGAAAAAGACTTATTTTGACCACAATTGGAAAAATGCTATGGGGAAGGTAAAGTGTTATATTCCAGTAGATGAGAGAGTAGGAAGGATAGTATCTTCCAGAGGCCCAAAGAAATTTCCAACTGATATAATCTCAGGAGTTATTTTTTTTAAATGTTTATTCGTTTGAGAGACAGAGAGAGCATGGTGGAGGGGCAGAGAGACAGGAGAGCGAGAATCCCAAGCAGGCTCCCCACTGTCAGTGCAGAGCTCGATGTGGGGCTTAAACTCAGGAACCATGAGATCATGACCTGAGTTGAAATCAAGAGTAGGATGCTCAACTGACTGAGCCCCCAAGGCACCCCAATCTCCAGGGTCATTAAAGAGTCTTTGGGCAGCAGAGGAAACCTCCCCCCATTTCATTCATTTATTCATTTAACATGTGTTTATTGAGCACCTACTGTGTATCAGGTGCCATGCAGGGCACTAGAGAGACTGCGGTGGGTGAGTGGGGTGCAGACGAATATCCCTGACCTGGTGTAGATTACATACCATTGGGTAAATATTTGGCCAACAAAGGCAAACTGCTGTGTGTGTGTGTGTGTGTGTGTGTGTGTGTGTATGGCTGCTGGGCTTGTGTTCAACCTCTCTTCACCCTATACCCTTCCCCCTCCAGGTCTGGCAAGCAGAGATGTTGGCTTCCTTTACAGATTCTGTAACTTTGGGGGGAAGTGTACTGGATGGATGTGTTAAATCATTGATGAAACTGCCTTGACCCTTAGGTGCAGTTTGAGTTTTCCCCTAAACACTTACATTGCCTTTCAGGACTTTAAGGCTGTAAACGGAATCATTCTGGGTTCTCAGGATCCATAATTAAGCTCCTCTGTTTGCATGTTCAAATCTTGAGGGTGCCCCTTGGGCATTTGGAGAGCATTTAGCACACTCAGCAGCCTCTGCAACAGAAGCCAAAGTGGCAGCGGGAGTGCATTCCATAAAAGCAGCTCTCTTCCCAGAGCCCATAATTAGAATGTGTTAACTACATCCTCTTTGCATCTGGTACACAGCAACTCAAGGGTGACACAGGCAGAATGGAAATGGGACCCATAAAAATGTTCTGCTATCTGTGAAGGTAAGAAGTTGGTCTTTATTCTCACCTGTCCAGTGGAAGTCTGGCTTTTTTCCTGCCCAAGATGGGGCACACTATTTTCAGAGTGAGGCATTCTATGGAAAGTACATTGTTCCTTGCACATCATAAGAGTTTTAAAAAATGACAGCTATCATTATCGTCATCATGATGTTAGCACTTCACCGTCTTATGGAGAATGAGGTAGAAAGAAACAGGGTTTCAGGTCTGTGATCTGGTTTTGTCATTACATAGGGAGCCTTTGGAAAACTCAATGTACAGACTGGGGTGGCTCACGTGGCATGACAAGAAATGGAATCTTAGGCAGATGGAATAAAGAGGAGGGGGAAAGTGGATGGAGCCATAAAGCGGAGCAGATCAGCGCTAGGGAGCAAATAATCCAGTCACACAGTGTTACTGGCTGTCTGGATCCGCTCTTCCCCCCCACTCCGTGCAACGGGCTGACCCACACTGAGTGGATTCATGGACTCCCTCGCCTCCTGACTTCGGGTTGTGTTTGGCACCAGTTGGAGACTGGAGGGTGGGAGGAGAGCGAAGCTGGAGCATTTATCCCCCAGGCTCTCTCCTGATGGGCCAAGGACTCGCAGTGGCTGCCTCTCTCTACTGAAGGCCGCAGCTTCTGTATCTGCACACTGTTCCCTCTCCTTGGCCCTTTAGGCCTAGGTGGGTAGCAGCTCCCTGCTGATACTGTCTTCCAGGCACGACTCCATCTCTTGTGAGGTTCCCACTCTCCTCCCTCACCTTTGTCAATGGCTCCTGTGCAGACCTTGGCTGATAATCCTGGGTAGCGTCAGATGTCCCTCAAGCCCCTAGCACGCTGCTTGCCGCATGGGAGGCACCCAGCAAAGACTAGTTAAATGAATAAATTAATGAACTTTGGTGAGGACAGCTGAGGGCTCCAAAGGAAATAGGTAATTCTGGGATAAATGTGGTCATCAAGAGTTCCAGGGGGGACAATCTGGTAAGCAGAGCAGCCCTAGGGCAGGGGGTAAGTTTTAGAAAGAACAGGATACAGCTTTCAGAAAGCTGGAAGAAATTAAGCAAGGATTGTATCTAAGACCCTGGTCATCGACCGAGGTTCAAGGCAGGGCCCAAATATGGCTATTTAAGGACAGAAAACGCAGCAAGGCAGAGTTAGACGTAATCACTGAGGTTTTGGCAGGAGAGAGCATCCTGACTGGTCACTTAAAGTCTGGGATCTATTGAGCAGGGGTGAAGGAGTCTAATTCACTAGGCTGGCATAGCTGAGGACTCTTAACTATTCTTTCATGTGGGATAGTTATTGAGCCCCTTGTTCTGATTTTGACACTTAGCAAACAATCTTCAGGACTTAACTCAGTTTCCATCATTTTCCTTTTTAGGGAGAGAATGCACACAGTGGCCAACAGTTCACTTTTTCGCTGTAAAATAATGAAAGACTATGTGTGTCGGGGGTTGAGAACATGGGCATTACAATCAAACGGACTTTTGTAAGAATCTTCACTTGACCAGCTTGGGCAAGTTAGAACCTTTCTGAGTCTCTGTTTATTTACTTTAAAAATGAAGGTGGTGGGGTGCCTGGGTGGCTCAGTCGGTTGGGCGTCCTACTCTTGATTTCAGCTCAGGTCATTCATGAGTTCAAGCCCTGGGTGGGGCTACACACTGACCATGTGGAGCCTGCTTGGAATTTTTTCTCTCTGCCCTTCCCCTGCTTTCTCTACCTCTCTCTCAAAATAAATAAAGAAATGTTTAAAAATGAAGAATAGTTTTTATTTTTTTAATCTTTATTTACTTTTGAGAGAGAGAGAGAGAGCAGAGGAGGGGCAGAGAGAGAGAGGGAGACATGGAATCCAAAGCAGGCTCCAGGCCCTGATGTGGGGCTCGAACTCAACCATCAGATCCTGACCTGAGCCGAAGTCTGACACTTAACCAACTGAGCCATGCAGGCGCCACCAAAAATGAAGAATATTTTTAAAAAGTTAAAAAATACAAATAAATTAAAATGGTGGTGATAGTGCTGTCTCACAGTATTGCTATCGGTGTTAACGGATATAATTCACGTCAAGCACTTACAACATTTCTTGGCATATAGTCAATACATGGTGAATCAAACTGAGCTTATATCTATATTAGGATTTATCTTTCTGGTGTATCATGAGTCAATCTTTTGGAATCCGATTGGCCCTAGAGCAAGCAGCACATAAAATTAAGCTTCAGAACCTGCAAAATGGAGGAGACCCACGACCTGTGGCCGCATCTTCATGATGCTACTGCAGCCCTTCCCTATCATATTTCCGGGCCAATCACTAGCAATGGCCAGGGGAAAACAGTCATCTCACCTCTGGACTTTTGGTCTGTGCTTCTGCCATGGTACTTCGCACTTTTTGCACAGTTGTTTCCCCGACCTGGCAGTGCGTTATGTGAGTGCAAGGCCAGGCACAAGAGTGGGGGGCTCAGAAATACTTGTTGAAATGTTTTTCAAATAAAATTTCATTTGCACACATCCTCCTAGGACCTTAGCCTCTTCTGAAGAGTAAAGTGGACACTTCATTCAGGACATTAGGGCACCTGCTTCTTTCTTCTTGCTCCAATCCCTAGTCCTTCCGTTCCCAGACACCTGCCTTCTGCTCTGAACAAGTGTTGGAAGGCAAATATGGCAGAAATAACTACCATTCAAGCAGTGCCTCCACTGCGGGGAGCCCATAAAAGGAGAAGGCCCTTCTATACTGGAGATCTGTTTATTTTGCAATTAACAAAAGGTCAGGAGGCCTGGCATAGAATCCAAGTGTTACTCTGCTGCGTTAGCAAGAAATGTGGGCTTGGGAAGTTATTGCTGGGGATTTGGAATTTTTATTATGAATCCCAGGAAGCCAAAGGTTTCTGGGTAATATGTGAATCGCAGCAAACTATTCTGCCATCCTTTGACCCCAAGTTAGCTCCTTTTTGGTGATATAACAAGGTCAGTAGGTCATGGGAGCTCTGTTGGGTTACCTTAAAATGACCCCTTTTGAGGATGTAACAGATTATTAATCAGGAGCCATATCAAGGAGCTATGGCTAGGGAGGAGCAAGCTTTCAACCTTTGATTTAGGAGCTGGGAATTTACAGTTCTCTTTCTTCTGCAGGGCCCTAAATTGGCTTGACATAAGTCTAACAGGAACATGGGTTTAGCTGGTGCCCTCTTCACCACAGGGCATTATGGGATATCCTCCATTAAAAGAAACCATATTGAGCACCTACTACGTGCCAGGTACTGAGCTAGGGTGATGGACACATACAAAAAAATATGACATTGTCCTTAAATTACTTGAAGGCTAGTGAGGACCCAGACACAGAAACAGAGATGCAGTAAGTTGTTATGGGTGACATGATGTGAGTACGAACCAGGGCAGAGTGATGCCCCAAGCAACGGGGGGCCCGTATTGTAGCCAGGGAATGAACCAGGGACAGGAAGGACTTCACAGAGGAGGTGGTTGATTTCAATTGCATGAATAAAAGGAATCCTTTAAATAAGAACAGTGTGTCCCTCAGATTCTGCTGCTTTGGCCACAGCGTCATTGATCCTGCATTTACTTTAGGCCTCCTCTATTGGCTTGTATCTACTTGTACTTTGAAAATTGGTTTTGAAGTCTTAATTGTAAGGTTGTGCATCTCAAATTCATTGACTTTGCCTTTGAAGCTAAAATGCTTATGCTTTTCTATCCCTTGGTTAATGCATATATTTGGTTGCTTAACAATGGAGCATTTCTGTACTACATGTGTCATCTCAGACCGGAAACGTCTTGGAAAGGGAATCCCTTTGTTGTTATAAGCTGCCTGCCTCGTAAGGTTTTAAAGCTTATTCCACGAGGTGCATGCTGGGAGGTGGGGGATGCTACAGTATCTGGGCTACAAAGCCCAGTTCAGAATACCTTCCCCCTCAGCACCAAACTGCCTCAGACCGTCAGTCAGACTTCTTCCCTGATGCCGGCCAGGGGAGCTCACATCACCAGAGCCTTGACCCTCCCTTTCTATTGCTGAGAATCAGAACCAGAGTAGCACGTCTGTTCCTCTTTTATTCCCGTGCCTCCCAAAATGCCTTCCCACCAGCAAGTCACCATT
>NW_027529518.1:1320200-1326001 GCF_008692635.1 Crocuta crocuta | reverse complement strand
TGCAGCTCCTGAGCCCAGTTCTGTGTCTTCCTGGGAAACTCCAGCTACTGCATACAGTCTGGGACTTTGGTGTGATGCACTCCCATGGGCCTTAGAGCTGAAGTGCCCCTTAGCTGATTAAAAAAAAAAACCCAAATATACATTGAAATGTGTGTGTGTGTGTGTGTGTGTGTATGATTTATTTTGAGATAGCGATAGAGAGAGAGCATGAGAAGGGGAGGGGCAGAGAGAATTCCAAGTAGGTTCCGCACTGTCAGTGCTGAGCCCGATGTGGGGCTCACACTTACAAACCATAAGATCATGACCTGAGCCAAAGTCAGATGCCTAACCAACTGAGAGTTAAATTGTTTTCCCACAAGTCCCTAAAGTAGGTTAGGGCTACCATTTTTGTTTTTTTTTTTTGACCCTGTGGCTTATAGCTTGATGATCATGGAAAACACCATTCAAAACTAGCACATCACAGGTATTGTCATCCAAAGGGATGTTTTGAAGAGAGTGATTGGCCAAAGCCTCTTCTACAATACTTCTAAGTTATCCCATTGGTCAGCGTGTGTCCTGTACGTTTGCAAATGAATGACAGGTAATTTAACTTGGCATTAGCTTAATAATGACTTTCATGGAACTAAAAGAGAGTCAGCCTATGAAAAGCAAAGCTGTTTGGCACTAGGCAGGAAAGTCAGGGCCCATTCTTGCTATAATGCAACTTGCTAATGGAAGGAACCAAGGTAACTAACACGTTGGGGAGAAATGATCACCTATGATCCTAATAATGAGATGTCAAACAATGTGTCTCAAATTAAGAGAAGGAGAGAGAGAGAGAGAGAGATCCCCTTTTTGTTCTTTACCATTTGCAAATGACTTGAAAAATCTGCCTCAGCAAAATCTCATCTATTTGGACTAATGGGGGTGGGGGCAGGCAGACCAATCTGAATTAGTGACAGGTTGGAATTCTGGAATGTTTTAAAACGTACCCTTTTATTAGCTGAAGTCTATGTGTACAATAACTCAAACTAACTGCTCACAGTGGTTCCCAAGAGAGATCCTCAGAGACTTGCTTTCGTGAATAGATAAGACCCATTTGTTATTAGCCGTTTTCCATTGACTCATAAACAATGTGCTGAAGTCCTTAACAACAATTTGTTCCTTTAAGGAGATGAAAATGCATTTGTGATGTGGTTTAAAGGACCCTGCCCAGCGGACTCTTTCTTCATGGAAAGTGCAGAGATCTCTCTCTAGAATCTCCCACACACTGTTAGTGGTGCCCGAGAGACCCAGGCTTGGCTGTCTTGGTGGGGCAAAGGAGGTCCACCCAGCTGTCTCTGTTAAGAGATACACAGAATATGGAGTTGGAGAAGTACCCCCATCCCCACCCCAGCCTCCGCCGGAGTAGGGAGTAGTTCTGGCATCAGGAATGGAGATCACTACCTCTGGAGGCTGGTCAGTGCCAACGTTTGGAAATGGTTTTCCTTTGCTCTTGATTACTTGAGGGGAGGACAGCCCCTGTAAACCTGTCTGCGTGTGGCCTTGCCACATCAAGAGCTTTTGCGTCCTCAGTCTCCTCCCCTTGGGTGTGAAAATGGGACGTTGACTTTGGTTGCCCACCCATCTCCTTGCCTTCCCCCACTTCTTCCCCTGTCCTCCTGTAATATAAAACAGGAAGCAAACTGCTAGCTCAAAACCTTTCTTGTCCCTTCCTGGGATATTTGCCTACTTATAAGGAATCGTGGAGGATCCTAAAGCTTTAAGATTCGAAAGAAAGAACTAGAGGTTTGCAACATATGACAGGCAATGGCGTTGATATATTTTTGAGAAATGAATCAGGAGCAGCATCCAGGCGAATCATGCTGTGGGGACAGGCTGCCTTCCTTCCGTCCCCAAATGCATTCACCTTTGCTCTGTTCGGTAATGTAAATATCCAGCTGCCTCTCCATATCTGGGTTGAATGTTTGCGTTCTCTTCTCCGTTTGGCCTTGACACGCCTGGCCACGTCATGAAGGGTCTGTGTTACAATGTAAACTCCAGCAAAGGGTTTGTGTTTGTTAATCTTTGTACAGTTCTCACAGAAGAGGGTTTAATAAGTGTTGAGGACAATTTTTTAATTGGGATAAAATACACATATCATGAAATTTACCATCAGAACCATTTTTAAGTGGATAGGCCACTAGTGTTAAGTATATTTACATTGCTGTGCAACAGATCTCTAGAACTTTTTCATCTCCCACAACTGAAACTCTATACCCATTATATAGTAACTCCATTTCTCCCTCCTCCCAGCCCCCGGCAACCGACCGCTTTCCTTTCCATCTGTATGAATTTCACTGCCCTAGACAGCTCGTTCAAGTGGAATCCCACTGTACTGGTCTCCTTGTGGCCAGCTTATTTCACCTAGCATAAGGTCTTCAAGCTTTCTCCATGTTGTGGCATCTGTCAGAATTCCTGTCCTTTTAAAGACTGAATCATATTCCACTTGTATGCAAAGACCACCTTTTGTTCGCCCATTCGTCCATCCATGGACACTTGGGTTGTTTCCAACTTGCGGCTACTGTGAAAAATGCTGTTGTGAACATTGGCGTACAAATATCTGTTCGGGTTTCTGCCTTCAGTTCCCCTGGGCATATACTTAGGAATGGAATGGCTGGATCATATGGTAATTCTTTTTTTTTTTAAATAGTTTATTGTCAAGTTGGTTTCCATATAACACCCAGTGCTCATGCCCACAAGTGCCCTCCTTGAATATGGTAATTCTATTTTTAGCTTTTTGAGGATAATAAACATTTTTTTATTTTGCTGAGACTGGGGAGGAGGAGAAACACAAAGTAGATGCATTATTATATTAGAGTCTCTTTTTTCACCACACATCCATTGAGGAGTTCACATGTACTCAGTGCTGTGTCTGATAGAACTTAGAGCTTCGTGGTTCCTTCTTTTCTGTCACTATAATGTAATCTCCATAAAAGTGGGGATTTCTGTCTATTGTCTTCTTGACTGGTAAATGCCCAGAACCTAGGATAGTACGTGGTATTCATTCATTCATTCACCTGTTCAGCAAATACTATTGACTCTCTAGTATGTGGCAGGTATAAAATGCTCATGACAGTCATCATAAGCAGTGAAGATCATAAGAAAGTGAAGAAAGCAGTGTTTCCTGTCTGCTTGGCTAAAGGGATATCTATCTTCTAGATAGATGTATCTCCTACTTACAAAAGAGGACACGGGGCGAAGCTAGGACTCAGAGAGAGCAGATCAGCTAGAAATGAAGATCAGCAGAGACAGAAGCCTTTTCCAAGTAGTCCTGGACAGCCAGCCATCCATGTATAATACTGAAGCCATATTGAATTCGTAGGAGAAAAAATCAAATCTTATCTTAGCAGGACACAATCAACTCTTGGTTGAAAAGAATTTTGTTGTTGTTGTCTTTTCACTTTTGCCTCAAATAGGAGTGGGGAGATGGAGAACCACTATTGCCCAGGCAGTGCCTTCAAATTAGGACACACAAGAAATCAACCTATATGTTACCTGGTAGTCAATCCTAGTTAGTTCAACTGGGTTGACTCTTGAACATGGGTTTGGAAAGCGTGGGTCTACTCATGTATGAATTTTTTTTTCAATAAATACAGCACAGGGGGCACCCGGGTGGCTCAGTCAGGTAAGCGTCAACCTTTTGATNAGTTTATTGTCAAATTAGTTTCCACATAACACTCAGTGCTCATCCCCAAAGTGTCTTTATTTATTTTTGAGAGAGAGAGGGAGGGAGAGAGAGAGGGAGCTGGGGAGGGGCAGAGAGAGGGAGAGTGAGAATCTCAAACAGACTCCCCACTGTCAGCAGAGAGCCCAACGTGGGGCTTGATCTCACAAACCGTGAGATCATGACCTGAGCCAAAATCAAGAGTCGGATGTTAAGCCAAATGAGCCACCCAGGTGCCCCTCTTCCACATGATTTTTTAAAAGTAATCTCTGCACCCAGTATGGGATTCGAACTCATAGCCCTGAGATCAAGAGTCACAGGCTCCACTGACTGAGCCAGCCAGGAGCTCCATCTTATGATTTTGTTAACATTTTTCCCTAGCTTTATTGCAAAAGCACAGTATATAATACATAGAGCATACAAAATACGTTTTAACCGACAGTTTATGTTATCAGTAAGGCTTCTGGTCAACAGTAGTTAAACTTTTGGGAAGTCAAAAGTTATACGTGGATTTTCCACTGCACAGAGGTCCATCACCCCCTGTGCTGTTCAAGGGTCAGTTGTATTTACAGAGTATTCTCAGGGCCCTCTGGGTTCACAAAGTGGTGCATTCATTTAACAAGGCTCTTTCCAGTCCCCTCCTCTAAAGTGGCATGAGACATGCTGCTAGAACAGTCGAGCTGGCAGGGAAACGTCTAGGGTCCCTCACGGTTAAGCCCTCACAGGCATATTGCAGCTCCATGCTGCCTCCGGAGAGGCCACATCTCTTCTCTCTGCAGTGAGCCCCAGAGAGTTTCCTTGTCTGTCTTCCTACTTTTGAAACTACTGCCACTGATTCCATTTCATAGGGTCCTTTTCACCTCCATCTGGATTTGGGGGTAGGATTAATTTCCCTAGCTATCTACGCTTGCTAACATCCCAAATGGCATTGAGCCACAAGGGAAAAACGAAGTCACAACTGTGGAGAATGGTGATAAAAACTCAAGACGTTTTACAAAGTTCTGGTAATCCACGTCCCTCCTTCTTGCCTTGAAGGTCCCCAGCAGCCTCAGTGGTCTCCGATTGTCTTTTATCTGTGAGAGTGGTGCTCCTTACTGCTTACAGGATAAGGCTACACTAATTAGCCCAGCATTCAAGGCCCCCTCTAAGCAGACTGAGGTCTACCGCTCCATTATTATCTTCCACTTGTCTTCCAGTCTACACAAACTGTCTGCTCTCGGCAAATGGTCTCCTCATTGTTTCCCCCTCAAATAGTTGAAACTATTTTCATTCCTGTTTCCTGGTCTTTGTCCACATGAATTCCCCCAGGCTCTCTGCTCCCCTTTCTTCAGGGCTTGGAGTCTTACCTTTTGTGACTCCCCGGGCCCTTGGAGGAGAGTTGCCCCCTCCCTGGAATTCCAGGAATCCTTCTAGTCTGTGCCCTTCTCTGGATGTCACACGCGGGCATACACGTGTGTGCATGTGTGCCTGGACGCAAGCGCGTCTTTATTTCTCTGGGGCTAACACAGTGCTGTGCGCTGAGTAGGTAGTCCATAAACTCATTTTTAAGGAGAATGCATGTCCTCGAAGCCTATTCTTTCTTTCCTTAGGTAGCGTTTACTAACATGAATGAAGTGCTACTGAGCCTCGCTCACATTTTGAAAAACAGATGAGGACAGTAATGACTCAGTGGCCAGATCTTTTGCCAGAGAATTCATCTTGAAAACACTCGTACTATCCTAGTAACATACATGTAACAAGGGGAGACAGCAGAACAATCTTCGGATAGAGCAGGAGAGATTTTAGCGTTTTTGTAGGCTCCCTCCTTTCCTGCCTTCTAGCTCCCTTCCTTCTATCTTTCTTTTTTCTTTTCCTTTTTTTCTTCCTTTGTTTCTTTCTTTCTATCTGTTCTTTTTTCCTTTCTTTTTTATTCTTTCTTTCTTTCTTTTTTATTGCCACAGTGATTAAACACTGGAATGAGCTTACAGAGGTAGTTTATTGAGAAAATTTGGAGGGGTGGACAATTTATTCATTCATTCAAAGGAAAACCGGGAGGCAAAATAAAGGAAGGGGGGAAAAGTTTAAGTATGAGGGGTTTGGCATTTATCCATGGAAAACAGAGGAAGGCGGATAAAAT
>NW_027529518.1:1319051-1320159 GCF_008692635.1 Crocuta crocuta | reverse complement strand
GGCATGAAGGAAGCCAATAAAATAAAAAAGGCTGCAGACATTTTCCTCCTAAAGAAGGGGTTGGAACGGTTACTGAGTAACTGTTAGTTCATGTTGATATACTTTCGGTCACAAAAAGATAGAGGCTGAAAACTTTAGGTCTGCTATACCTTACCCAAAGGAGTGCTGGGGGTGAGGCATGCAGAAGGACATGCTTTACAAAGAAGGGGCAGCAGGGGGGTGCCTGGGGGGCTCAGTTGGTTAAGCCTCCGACTTCGGCTCAGGTCATGATCTCACAGTTCGTGGGTTCGAGCCCTGCTGACAGCTCAGAGCCTGGAGCCTGCTTCCGATTCTGTGTCTCCCTCTCTCTAAGACCCTCCCCTGCCTCTCTCTCTCTCTCTTAGAAATAAATAAAACAGTTATAAAAAAAAGGGGGGGGCAGCAGGAACTGGACAGAGAGAGCCTCACAGAAGTGGCAAGACGGAAAGTAAAAGAATAAAAAGTAGTATAAAAAGTCACCAAAGGAAAGACAAGAGAACAAAATGCGAATGTTAGAGGGATGTTCCTTACATACAAAGCAAGTTTGAGGGGCACCTGGGTGGCTCAGTTGGTCAAGTGTTGGACTCTTGGTTTTGGCTCAGGTCACGATCTCACTGTTCATGGGTTCAAGCCTCATGTCAGGCTCCGTGCTGACAGAGCAGAGCCTGCTTGGAATTCTCTCTATTCCTCTCTCTTTGCCCCGCCCCCGCTCGTGCTCTGCCCCTCTNTGTGTATGTGTGTTCCTCTGCCCCTACCCCGCTCTCACTCTGTCATTCTCTCTGTCTCTCTCTCTGAAAAATTAATAAAAGATTAAAAAAAAAGAAAACGCCAATGATCAAATCCAGTATCTTCAGTCCTGGAAACATCTGATCTCAGACTGCTCATTTATAAAATAATTTTAGGTGTCTAAAGAGTAGGAATCTGTATTTGTACTAAGTGCTTCTGCTGATTCTTACGATCAAGCAAGGCTGAGAAGCTGTGTCCTGTAATGTAGCAGATGGACTCATGGCACGGGGTGAAAATAGCAATAAATGATTTCACTTGAAAGACAAATCATACAAAACAAAGAAGGAGGAAAAGGGTATTTGAC
>NW_027529518.1:1314690-1319037 GCF_008692635.1 Crocuta crocuta | reverse complement strand
AAGGCATTTATGTTTATATAATTATATAGAGTGTTTATAATATTGAATAGGCAAATCACTTACTGTCGCCTTGGTACTATCCGGGTATTTTCTCACCTAACGTTCCCAACAATCCCCATTTTGTAAGAACAGCTATCGTTATCTCCCTTTTACAGATGAGGAAACTGAGGCTCAGGGAAGTTAAACTAGGGAGGGGCAGGGTTGTGGTCCAAGAGGAAGTCAGAAGTCGCTGCTGCTGTTCGTAGTAGCAGGAAACTGCTTACAGACGTCAAAACAAACGAATCCCAAAGCCCAGAAGCCACAACAAAAAACACAACTGCGTGAAGTTTGGATGAAGAGAAAATAAGCGTAGGAGACGAGGTGAAGAGCTGGGATTGGGTCCTGTTCATTGATTACAAATTTGGCCGGGAGCTTTCTAACAGCCAAAGGGGAAAAAAAAAAAGAAATGTCTTGATTCCGAGCATCCATAAGATAAATGCAAACCTGCTTTCTTAGGAGACACATAACGGTTTCTGGTAGAATTTCCTGAGAGAACTGTCTCATGTGGATCCTCAAGAAGAGGAGAATTCTTCCGTAGAAAGAATTTTCCCCCCAAGGGAAAAGGAAATTTTGTCATTTATTGATTTTTCTTTTTAAAACTTGGGAAAGCAAATGTTTAAGCAAGGAAATCGTTTAACTATGGATTATAATATTCTTCCCCTGTAAATATGTTTTATGGTTCACATTTTTTCGAATGAAAGAAAACATCACGTGTGGAGTTTTGTCCTTGGAGGTCTTAAAAGAAAGGGTGGCTATTCCTCCGGGTTAGATGCCCGAAGGCAAGGACTGGCTTAATGGGGCCCCTTCCAAGTCGGGGGCTGGGATTCTATACTTCTGTAGCTGTGCAAACACTTCTACCTGGGGCAGCTTAGCCAGTCTTAACCCTAAAGAGTCAGCCACAGAGATGGCCATGAATGCTTCCATTGTGAGGATCCTTTCTGATAAAATAAATGTTTAAAACACACACACATACGCGCTCTAAAACAAAACCTCCACAGCATTCGGGATTAAGACACACCCAAGTAAGACATTTGCAGCAACAAAAGTTTCGCTTAGTAAATGCTTGTCACTGGGGATGGAGAGTCAGCACTTAGGCACCACTCACTTAACTCCGAGCGTTTGCTGAAGTCCTTTGTGTCTTAGATGTCAAAGAAATCTTTTCTAAGGGAGCCATCAGCACCACCTCAGGGGTGATGTTTTAAGCCTAATGTGAAAAAGAGAGCTTCTCTAAAACTTCTTATATGATTAACACGGTTCATTGCCCTTTATGACAAAGCATGGGGAGTGCAAATCAAATTCTCTTCAGGAGGAGACCTCCCCCCCATTTTTTTTTTTCTTAAATCATTTCTTAGCAATGCAACACAGGAAAAGAATTTTCACATTTCAGGGGGAGGAAACCTCAGGGAGATATAGGTGTGCAGTTTCAACCGACCCAGCTCATTCCCAACGGGGTCAGATGGGTCCGAAGAGGCCTCCCTGCTCTACGCAGCCAGGGCCGAAGGCCATCGAAGGCGAGAGAGAATCCAGTCAACATCTTGGTGTGTGTGAGGAAATGTTATGTGGCAGAAGCTAACACGAGCACATTTGCTTTGAGAGCGTTTGAATCTCCGGCCTTCTGGCCGGCACGGCACATCCAGGAAGAAGGTACACAGGAGGTTTCTCGAAAAAAAGGAATGGGGTGCTTGCCTGCCTCTAGAAAGAGGGGTATGGCTATGCTGCGGTCACGTGAGAGACTTCATCTTTGCAGCGGAAGGCATCAGCCTCTGGCGTGCTTGATGGACTGTTACTCTAACAGGTTTTCCCTGTGTAAACAGAGTCCAGCCGCTTTGGCCTTATCTACTTGATTCTAAAATAGCTCGTCAGTTTAATAGCATTCAGGTTGTTTATGCGCACACAAGGCCCTTTGGAAAAAAAAAACCTTTTCATGTCGCCAAACAGGCATTTTGAAATCAACTAATTGGATGGTTGTCTGAATTCAACTCGTTGTTTTAAAAATAACCAGTTGTTGCACTGAATTACATTTTTTTACCCCCAAGCCAATTGGTGTGTGTAGACAGAGTTTGAGTCAATCCAGATGGCTGGCTGCAGTTTTGACTTGAACTGACTGGCTGTTTTGCGGTCAGATATATACGGCTCTTGATAGCCACTGGGGAAATGGAGTGGAAGGGAAGGAAGGTGTAGGAAAGTTAGGAGAAATTACATCAACAAAAGTTTCCACCCCAAGCGCCGTGGATTCAGACGTTTTCTGCGATCGGTCTTCAACACACACACACACACACACACACGCACGCACACACACACACACGCACACATAGTTAAGAAAACAGAAATAAAGTAATAACATCCCTCCCAGCTGGCTCTGCTCACGGCTGTGGGTCTTTCTTTCTTTCTCTCCACGAATTTCTTCACTGCCTGGGTGGCCTGTGGAAGGATCTGGCAAGTCAGCTCCATAGGTTTAAATGCCTCTTAGGCTAACTTTTCCTTCCTGTGGGGAGCTGTCCTTTGAGGGACTCTGTGCTCTTCTCAGTCTGTGAAGACAAGGCAGGAAAAAGTAGGGCTTCAGTCAGACCTGTACCCCCTAATTCCAAGCAGGAGGCCTGACTCTGACCCGTGGAACCACTTTTCCTCAGGGAAGCTGTGAATTTCCTGTAATGAATGTAAGCGGTTCTCCCTACCCAGGCGTTACCACTGTGTCTCAAGAAATTCTGAGTTTTGTATCATCATCTTGTATCATCATCGTATCATCGATGGTCTCCATAATTGGGTGTCAAATTCCACTGGCCTGAGGACATGAGATTCAGATGCTTTCCAAGGCTACTTTATTCAGACTTCCCATTTTGATTTCTTCATTGACCTTACTGATAACAGGACGAAAGTAGATCAGAGACGGACTTTCCCTGAACCATTTTAGGTTTTTCATGCACAAGGAGGAAAAGGTTCTCCAAACATTTCAGATCAAACTGCAGGGTGATTTCCAAGACATCTTCTGCTTTTCCTCCCTGCAAATTCCGAGTGAATGATGACACAGACTCACTTTTCTACGGCCAACATTTTACCTTTCCTATCTTGTGCATAGGTCATTGTTTGTAGTAAAGCCAAGAGCACAAGGAATGTTCTAAAGCCTGGCTCTGTCGCTATTGTCCCCGATTTCTCTCTCTCATGTAGTAAATCCTAAATTGGCATGTTTTTCATAACATGCCATTTTTCATGCCTGGCTCTTGAAGGTGAGTATTTGTTCCCCTGAGCCTTTCAAAGACATCTGGATAACATTCAAAAGTTTTTGCCTATGACATTGAGATTTTAAACCACTGCCACATGGCTTGTTGGGATTATTTATTTATTTGTGTTTTAGAAATGGACGGATATGACTTGGGTTTAAGGTCCTGTCTCCGTGGCTGACCTGCTAGGTGATCTTGGGCTCATCACTGTATGTCTTTGAACCTCAGGGTTTTTCTCATCAACGTTATGGGGGCAAAAATACTTGCATGTCTGGTCTGTCTCCTGGGGCTGTGGGGAAGAACAATCTGGATAAGGTGTGGGGTAGCCCCCAAATTGCACTACGTGTTACCATCACTTTAGTCCCTGTTTCTTGGATTGAAACACCCCAGAACATCAAATTCTAAGAAAAAAATGGTTCGAAAGGATATAGCGCCTCAGTGTTAATATCAGTGACACTGTGAATGTGTTAACGTATCATCGCTAATAGTGCAAGTTCTGTCTGCCGCAAAACAGAAGCGAGAAGGATCTCCCTGGATTTCAGAATCATGGCTGCTTTGGGTGTGAACACAACTGCTCCGAGAAAGATGCTCTGTAGATCTGCTCACCTCAGAGTCAAGATCTAAACCGAATCTGTTGGGAGTATAGACAAAGAGACGATAGGCAAATCCATCCTTCATTCTTTGGTTTTTCTCTTTAACTGTCTCAGGGTTTCCCATCCTTGAGTGGCGTAGGGGCATTTGATAAACCCCAGATGGTTTAGAGGCACACGGAATCCTGCATGTGATTAAGCGACCTTTTTGCCATAGGGGCGGTTGCACTGAGGAAGATGAACTTTCCCTCCCATATGTGGGAGAAATGTTTTTCCTCTCAGTACAGGCTATCAGCCGAGAGCCTGGCATTGTTTCCAGTTGTCAAGAAATCATTGGCCTTTTTCCTCTGAAGAAGAGTCAGTTCGTTGCCTAGTATCGCACAGAAAAAAAGAAAAGTAAATACAGCATGATATTTCTGTACCGCAGTAAATTAGAAATGGTATGAGTATACATGAATGTGACTGTGAAGGGAAGTTTAAAACTGGGGTAGATCTGGCTG
>NW_027529518.1:1314090-1314599 GCF_008692635.1 Crocuta crocuta | reverse complement strand
GTAAGGCCAAAAAAATAAAATAAAATAAAATAAAAGGGTCTGGAAATGTAATTGTAATTGGGGAGGCCGAACGACAGAGGTTAAGCCCTGGGAAATGGAAAGGCAAATCGGTGTCTGGGAATTCCTGGGCCTGTGGCAGTTCTCTTGCTGGAGCTGGGCCATCACGGAGCCCCGCTTGGCTCTCATACCCTCCTCATGGACCTGTTTTAAAGGAGGCTGCATGAGGGTTGAGCTAGAGTCAACATTGCGCAGTGCAAGGAGACCCTCTGAGAGCAGATGTCCCCCTCAAACGTTCAAATCCTATAAAATCTCGATAATCCGCCCGCCCCCCCCAAAGCTGGCATTGTGGCAGACCTGGCGATGAACTCCCAACTAGAAATGCAAGACCTCACTTATGCCTGATTACCCTGGCGGTTAACAACAAACCTGGATAAGGCCACGAGGGCAAGACTTTTCCCCTCATCACTGTATCAACAATGCCTGGGACATAGTGGCTGGTCAGTCAATGT
>NW_027529518.1:1309922-1313978 GCF_008692635.1 Crocuta crocuta | reverse complement strand
CATAAAAAATAAGGTAATATTTATTAAAAACAAAAGCCAAACAGAAAACCTGGCTTTGAGGGCCTTTACAAGAAGTAGTCTTAAAGTTCATAGGATTGGGGCGCCCAGGTGGCTTGGTCGGTTAAGCGTCCGACTTTCGCTTCGGTCATGATCTCGCGGTTCGTGGGTTCGAGCCCCGCGTCGGGCTCTGTGCTGACTGCCAGCTCGGAGCCTGGAGCCTGTTTCAGAGTCTGTGACTCTCTCTCTCTCTGACCCTCCCCTGCTCATGCTGTCTCTCTCTCTCTGCTAGAAATGAATAAAACATTTAAAAAAAAAAGTTCATAGGATAACGTGAATACCTACAATGTGCTAGACACTTTGCCTGTATTGTCTCGAATCTTCTCGAAGACCCTGCAAGGTTACATGTTTCCTAGCATACAGAGATGCTGTGAGAATATTGCAGTGGACACTGGCACTCTGGCAACCTGTATTCGGCAATTAGCATTGTGCTGGATTTGTATTATCCCATGAATTTATCTACCCATTAATTCGTCAACCGAGGTTAAATTTTTAAGCCGTATTTTGTAAGTGAAGGCTCAGCCACATAGGGCAGCTGGCCTAAGGTCACCCCGCTCGTAAGTTAATAGAGCTGGAATTTGGACTCAGGACTGTGTGACTCCAGGATCTACACTCATTCCACTGCACCGCAGGGACCCTTGTGAACACGGTGTTGCGACAGAAGTTAAAGCAAGTCAACTGAAGGGCTGGTTGAAGCTGACTGCATGGCCAATATTACTAGTTATTAGTATTGAAACCTAGGAGCCCATTGCTTCGTCATTTCTGTACATTCACAACATAGTACCAAAAGTAAACGTGATAAAACAGAGCAGTGAGAATAGATGAGATTAGATTTCATGTACTTTGTTTAATAAGGCAGGGAAACATGCAGTGCATTTCGGAGAGCTTTCCGTAGAAAGGATTGACGCAGGGAAAAATTAGTAATATGCCCTCCTAAAACTTTACTGCTATCATTTCCAGACAATATAGTGACTTGGGAGACCCCCACGTGGCAAGATTTAGATAAACATAGTCTTTTACTGTTTAGTACTTTACAATCTTAAAGAGTCAACATCAAAGCCTCAGTTATTTAAAGATTTTAATGACTTAATTCTAAAAATCTCTGAGACTTCTGGAGATAAAGAAAATACGACAGAAGTATGTCTGTTTATGTCTCCACCCTTGTAAATATTGCTTACAACAAACATTCCTGAGCTGCTCGTTAGGAGAAAAATTAGATTCTAAATGTTGTACACAGCACTTTGATTAAGAAGAGCACTGACAGACCAACAAATATTTCTCAGGAATCTCCCATGGAGCCATTGCGGAGGTCTGTGTTGTGAGGGCTGCATTCGATCATTCATTTGACACATCAGCACTGGGGGCCTGCTATGTTCTAGGCACTGTTCTAGGATCGGGGTCCAGAAGTAGAAGATTCCTTCCTTTAAGGAGTTCACAGTCACAGAAATGCAGACTGTCAGAGCTACAAGGAACCTTAGAGAGTGTGTGGACCGCCTTCCTCAATTTCGAGAAGGAACCTTAGAGAGTGTATGGACCGCCTTCCTCCATTTCGAGTTGAGGAGGCTATGGGTCAGAGACGTTGAGTTACTGATCCAGGGTCACAATGCTCAGAGNCTCTTTTGACTGCTAGTCCTATGTTGTTTCAATTATTCCGGTCCATTTGGGAAGACAGGATACTCCCACGTGAAACAACTTCAGAACAATAGCAGACAGAAAGCTGCTAACAAACCATATGGTATTAACCATAAGTTTGACAGCAGTGTGAGGAGGACTGGAGACATCCAACAGAGCTTAAATCTTCTGAGTAATGACATTCAATTTATTTATGGCAGGGGAGACTTGCTCTGCCTCTGACACGCCGTAAGGGATGAATGAGATGAAGGCATTCCAGGGGAGCACGACTTCCCTCTGGACCTTATCATCGGGCTCTAACAAGATAGGTTTTGGTACACAGGCTAACGTCTCCTTCACGTGCAATAGAAAACGTGATACAAAATTGGGGAGGGGGGTAGGTGGGGAATGATTGGTAAAATAACATACGAAAGCGGTGGAGTTCAACTTCTGTTTTGTAATTTACACCAAGATCTGCTGAGATGCAGAATCTCACAAAAATCATATTTACTGTCTTCTGAATATTGTTGAGTAAAAGTGAGCCATAGAAGAGAATGCTTCTATGGGGAAATTTTTGTAGGAGAAATCTTTTAGTTAGAAATTTATCTTCAAATGGGTTATGTGTTATTGGAAAGTTTTTATGTGTTGGGATTTTTAAAAATTTTATTTATTTATTTATTTGAGAGAGAGAGAGAGAGAGAGAATGAGAGAGTGCGTGCACGCGTGCCAGCTGGCGAGGAGCAGAGGGAGAGGTAGACACGGAATCCAAAGCAGGCTCCAGGCTCTGAGCTGTCAGCACAGAGCCTGATGCAGGGCTCAAACCCACTAACTGAGATCACGACCTGAGCCAAAGTGAGATGCTTAACTGACTGAGTCACCCAGGAGCCCCTGTGTTGGGATTTTAATAGGAGCTGTCTAGAAGTAGGGAATGTGGGAGTTTGTTTTTGTAAAGAAAAGCATCACAGGGCTTTATCTGGAGAATATTTACTGAATGATGCCTGTGGCGCTGTGCACATACTAGGGCCATGCTTCTCCCACTGTAGTAAAGAGTTCGTTTATTTTATATTATGTTTATTTTCTAGCCAACATGTACAAATACTTTGGGAAAATACAATAAAAATGAATGACTAGGAACCCTGAAAAATAAAACCAAAAGAAAAGACCAGTTTAAACAATCATGAGATTCAACACTGGGGCCAGTTCCTCACGTGATTCCATGTGGCTGCAATATCAAAAGGCTATAACATTTTCTAAATGCTCACTTTCCCTTTTTGTGCTTCAGCTTGTCACAGATTGGTAGCAAACAGTGCAGGGAACAACACAGAGGCACGCACCGCACTTTGAGTAGCACTGTACTGGAGGAAATAGACACATGATGAGAACCCATGCTCATCTAAAGCTTACAAGTCATGGTGGACACAATGGTGGGAAGTGTCCACTTGCTATACAGTGTGGCAAGTGTAGTGGCCCCTCCAGGTGCTGGTACAGCAAGTATGGCCGACTCTGGGCTTGGGTGGAGGGTATGGAAAGGTTCAGAGCCACTCTCCCCTTCCTTTGGCTGTAGGCCCCAACCACCTGCTTCTCAAGAACACAGTTCCTCAAGGACAGACGGCCTTCATGATAACGGTAGAGTTAGGGGTGGGGAGGGGATGGTCCCGTCTTGAGAGTTGCTGCTTTTGAAATTCCCCAAGACGTAGAACTGTGGATGGGGTTTGGGAAGCGGGATGGGACAGGTCGCTGAGAAAGCACGAGTTGCTACCTATGGTGGCGGCTGTCAGTGTTCCTCCCCCAAACTGCTAGGAATTCAGGGAGGGAGGTCTGAGGATGGGAAAGACTGATGGAAGCAAACAACGTAAGAGGTCAACTGCTGGAGATCCTTTGTTGACCTGCTGGAGACATAGGCTCAGGAGCAGAAAGAGCCAGAAAAAAAAAAAAAAAACCCATAGTAAAATTACTTACAGGTTCTACACACCATACATCACAATAAATATATTACATTACTTGAACCACTGTGTGTTTTTGGCCACAATAATTCAAAGCAAAACAGAGTATGAGTGAATTGCCATGTGGCACATAAAGCCATGCCTCGGACATCGCCAGCCTCTAGATTTAATGCTACCATCTTCTCAACCACCAAACTGCAAACCCCTTAAATTTTTTAGAAAACCAAATATCCTATGCAAGAGACAAAATGTTAGATATAGATAGATACAGTATATCTGCCCAATAAAAAAAACCATCAATGGACTAGGGATATGAAGAAATATGTCAGGAATCTAGATCAATATCCCTCATACAAACCAAGACAGAACAGAATAATTTTTTATTTGTAGTAATCAACATGATGCCACAAATAAAAATTTCAATAGTTTCCCCTCCCCCAATCTT
>NW_027529518.1:1305697-1309753 GCF_008692635.1 Crocuta crocuta | reverse complement strand
CCCCCCCAATCTTGGACTCACAAGAACCTCAGTATATTTTGTGGATTTAGTGAGGGCAAGGCATAGTCCCTGGTCTGCGGAGAGGCCATCCATCCACAACTCATAATGCAAGCATCTCAGCCGGCCCTATTAATTTTCCATACTCACGGAGCCAAACTCTGCCTGGGATTATTATGCAATTTTCAAAATGGCTTTAAGTCTTTCAACTTACAAAGTTACCATTTACATTGCACTGGCCTGCTGGCTGGGATGAATGAATGAACACTCTTTCCCAAAGGACCATAATTCATTCTCTGATCATAGCTTATACATTTGGGAGAATTGGGATCAGTGTGCCTGGCGCCTCCCCTCCCCTCAGCCCCACAAAGGAGTCATACACTGCAAGAGAAGGGGAGACAAAGTGGCTGTGTGCCATGGAGCACAGAGGTGTGGCTAGGGAGGTGTTGACTGTGAGTAGCAGCCGTCCAACATGTAAGCAACTGTCTACATGATGTGATTTCAGGTGCACCAAAAAAGGCCTCATTGCCCCTCAGTTTAAACACTCCCTTCCCACTGGCGAATGCCTGGAATTCCACAGTTTGGAGAGCTCTGTTCCTTTGGTTTAAAGCTTTGATCCCTGTTAAAATCTCTGTACCCCTGGGTGGGCAGCCCCATTATATCCTNAGACGATACTGTGCACCTGAGGGGGGCGAGGGGAGGTGGGCATCCTCTGGGGGGCAGAGGGAGCCGGGCCCAAGACAAACCATGTGTGCGTGTGTGGCCGTGTGCACGGCTGTGTATGAGCCCCTCCCGTGGCAGCAGCTGTTGAACACCCTTTCTTAACTCTCTCCCAGAAACCTTGATTTATGCTGCTTTTGGAGCCGTGGAACTAGACTCTCCTCCCCGCTACAGCAAGATAATAGCTGCTGGCTGCAGCTGGGAATTCTCGAATTCTTTCAAACTGGAGACTAGGAACGAAAGGTGAAGAAAAGTTCCTCTGAGGTCCAAAGAGGAAAATGGGGCCCGACGGTGTCATCTACATGCTTCCAGTGGGGCCCGGAAGCACAGACCCATGAACTGTAGAAAGTGAACACTGGCTCACTCAGCACATCCCTTTGTGTTTCTTGACTGATTGTTTCTCTTTGTCTCTTCCAGCTGAAGAGTAAGAATGAGTCATTGGCCTGACTTCTAACACGAGGAAGGGAGCCTTGCAAGGTAAAGACTGGCTGTTCGTGTAAAAGAGAACAGGGAAAACCCAGTCGTAACGCCTAGTCCCTCATCTGGGCAGTATAGAGTATGTACCGGAACAGATTTCATACTCTGGTAAAGGAACTGGACGTCCGTCAGTAAAACTCCACGTCACTGGGTGGGCAGAGTTCACCGAATCGACAGCTGCCAGGGGTGTTCCCGCACGCGTTCCTGAGCAGAAGCCTATTATTCCTCAGGGTCTGTTCCAGGGCCCGAGTTCCGTGGCCAGGCTCGTCCCTCTTGGGCCCCAAGGCTAGAAGGACGTTGAGAGGCCCTTGTGGAAATAGAACCACTGCTTAAGCCTAGCACTTTCTATTAACTCCCACCTTAGGTTGGCTTCAAGCCTAGAAGAAGCTGCTGGGAGGGGGAGCAGATGCTTTAAGGCCAAAGACATGTCTCTCCAAACCTCGGGGCCAGTTTGCCCACGACCTGGCCCAAATCCGGGTCTTTCACATACCATCCCCCCAAGTTTTNTTTGCTCTACCGTCACACTCCCAACAGGATTTCACCTTTTCCTTCAAGCCAGCTCACATTTGTATCGAAGGCAGTTTGTGCCGGCGCAATCTATGTAGTTTTGCCCTAATGAAATCAGGGGTTAGGGGCACTACATTTTTCTAATCCATAGTAAAATAAAGATCGATTAAAAGAAAACCCAGAAGATTCCCTGGCCCACGTATCACCAGGGATTCACACACTTCACTTTGGGAAACACTGCCCGGGCTCAGACGAAGTGTATTACATATAAAAGTTTATATTAAAAATAGGTCACAGTCCCTCATTTCAAGGTACTCCAATACCCAGTAGTTGAAAACAACTGTTGCCTTTGTAGTTAGTTGCATGAGCTCTGGAAGATCATGAATTTATGGGAGGTCATGTCTTCCTCTGCGAGGTCATGAAATTCAATCAATGCTTGCCTTCCAATCTGCCCTTTGGTCACTGGGCTCCACAGGTGGAACATATCAAACTCACCAGCCAAATTATGACTCTTAATTGGTGTTTCTTTTAAAGTGGATATGTCATTTGTCAAATGTTCAATGCAGGCGCAGGCCTAGCTCCAGGCAAAATTATGAAGTCGGAGAAGAATGCCAGATACATAGGCGGCACTCAAATGTTTGTTGAAAAAAGAATGAATGAGCCCTCCGTCCTTGACTCCTTCTCGCCCAACCCCCACACCCCCCAGGTTACTAAGCCTTTCTCATTCTACTCCCAAATACCGCTGCTAGTTTTTTCCCTTCCAAATCTCCTCTGCCCTGAGCCTTTATCAGTTCTTGACTGGATTATTTTCACAGCGTTTTCACTTGCTTCCAATCCTCTTCTTTCTCCAAGCCATTCTCCACAATCCACAATGTCGCTGGGGAGATCTTTTCCTAAGGCAAACATGATCCTGTCACCCCTCTGCTTAACATTCCCTTAAGTGGTTCCCCAGGCTCCTTGGCCTGGCTTCACGGCTGCATAAGCTGGCCCTTGCTCACCTTGGATGCTTGTGCTCCTCTGACCCCCCACCCAGCCTGAAACGTTACTTGTACTTCCCACTTGTACCTCTCCAATGGGGCCATGCCAGGCTCTCCCGGCTCAGTCTCTGTTCATGCTGCTGCTTTTCCCTTGGCACCCTCCTTGCCATCTTCTTTTCTGACCTCAACTCCTGCTGGCCTTTTATGTCTGAGCTTAGGGCACCATGTCTTCTGGGAAGCTGTCTCTGATCTACCTTCTTAGCCCTGAGAACCCGTTACCTTTGCCTCTGTCTTATCACCGACCATGTGCTGCGTTAACATTTTCTCCTTGGTTGTTTTCCCCATCAGACTTGAAGGTCTTTGAAGTTAGGTACCATGGGTTAATCTTTGGATCCCCATTGTCTGTTTGCATCCCACATATCTGGCGTGTAGCAGGGTAGTAGGAGTTCAAATATTTGTTATTGAATGAATGAATGAACACATGAGCCAACTCCTCACCAAACTACCCTTCCTTTGCCTGTTTTCTCAGGCCACGCGTTCTAGCACAGGAACTTCTCTCCCCTGGCCTGGCACTCCCTGGAAAATTCGTGGTGTGGAGGCTCTCCCTTGTCTTTCCTTATCAGAACCGACTTTTCCCTAGATCAGAAGCAACACAATCAGACTATAAGCTAATTCACACTGGGGTGTTAACGCATTTCATGATACAAACACGTACTGAGTTCCTACTATGTGCAAGGCCCTGTGCTAAGGTGTGTGCGTGGGAGTCACAGAAAAGAAGAGGGGAGTTAAAGATCCTTGCCTAGGAACACATAGGTAATGACTAAATCCATTCCTCCTTTGAGAGGCGTTTCATTTTCAAAGAACTGGTTCTAATGGTGAAATTTAAGCAGGAGAGGTGGGGATTTGGGTCTAGGAGACGACAGCCTTCCACTCCATCTACGAAACAGGCGAGCTCTGGCTCAGTGAATTTGCTGTGTCCAGTGATTTTGTAATGAGTTAGGCTGGCGTTAAGCTCCAGGTTATTTTGTTGTCGCCAGTTACGCTTTGCTTCAGGAAGCGTCACCGGGGGCTGTCTTGCAGGAGAGAGTCTTTCAACATTCTGGGATCAGGTGCTTTCTCTGATTTTGCGTGGCTCTTTGGAATCAAACCTGGAAAATNACTGGAGCCCCACAGCCGAGCCGGTGCCTCGGGCATTTGCCACCCTCGCTCGCGCGAACGTGCCAGCATTTCAGCCTCAGCGGGACCGCGGCTCCGGCCGTTCTCTCCCCAACCTGCCCCCAAGCCCTCCTTTCCGCAGCCGGGTTCCCGGGGCTCGCGGGCCCAAGTGCAGGCAAAGTTGAGGACAGATCTCCGAATCCGCAGTGGCAGGTAGAGACAC
>NW_027529518.1:1303595-1305671 GCF_008692635.1 Crocuta crocuta | reverse complement strand
GTCCCTTATCTAGGTGGGCAAAATCGCTTCGGGAACGGTGCTGCTGGCCGGGGAGCAGGAGTCCAAAGATGATTTAACTCCTCCCCTTCTCAAATTCATCTGCCTTCTTGACAGGCTGGACCCTGAAGGGGAGACGATTTTAGGTGGCGGAAAGTTTCCAAACGCCTGCCTTTTGTTCTGCACAATCAGATCGTGTTGTAAGGGCATATTTTAACCTTAGCTGAGGGCTGCCGCTGTCAACAGATGAATATTAATGGCCTCGCGTGATTGACTGTCCCGCGGCTGGACACCTAAAAGCCTGCCTTAGAATCCAATTAGGACAAGGTGCTACCCTGACAATGCGGGCAAGAAGAGTTTGGTTTCAAACAGGTTAATTTATCGGAGGTGCGCTCCGCAGAAGCGGCCCGTGGCGGTCGCAAACCCTGCGACGTCTGTGGCCTCCGGGGTCCCTCCCCGACCCGTGCATCCGGCGAGGCGCGCGCCCCGCGCTTCGGAGCGATCGGGGAGCAGCCCTCGTCNCTCTTTTGGTGACTGAAATGCATTTGTGCGTCCGTTAAATATTGCTTTGCAGGATTTCGCTCAATGGGAGGGGAGAACTGCGTCTTCCACTGTTAAGTGTTAATAACGTACCACGTGGGCGTGTGCAGGAGCCGTAAGGGGCAACCTATGAATCGGTTCCGCAGAGCTGAAACAACAGGCCAATCTCTCTCCCCTCGAAGTGCCATGGTAATTAGATTGCTAAGGCCGGAGAACATGCTTTTGTTGATAATGTAAAAACTGGTCCTCACAGGATGAGTCCCCACAAGATGAATGGGTCCGGGGTTGGGGTTGGGGCCACATTTGACTGATTTAAGCCAGGGAGTAAAGGTTGTGCTTAAAAGAAGAAAAAGACCAGAGGGAACACACTGATACTCATTGAGCAACCCCCTCCCTCTACACACACTGGTGCTGGCTGCCGCCGGCCCGCCCTCCTCCTCCCCTGCTCCCTGGNGGCTCCCAGCCTCCGGGCTCCCAGGCTCCCTGCGGCCGGATGGCCATGCCGTAGAGAACAGGAACTCCTAACGGGGGGTTTTCCTTTTCCTCCAGTGTTTCCCAAGCTCTATAGGAAAAAATCCCTTTCCAAGGGTCATCGTACAAACCCAGATTCCCTACTTCACTTCTGTTTAACAAACATGTGCAGTGCTGAGCTCTACCTGGCAGGCACTGTTCTGACCTCGGCTGGAGTAAGGCCACACTTCAAATATGGTGATGCCCATGCGGCTACCACATATCCTGGATTTTCGGGGGGGTGGGGGGCAGTACAGATTTCCAGTACTCTCTCTTGGCCCAAAAACGATGTGTCCTGAATTTCACTTGGGCGAATGTGGTCACTGTAGAATGGAAAACACGGTGAAAATCCTAATGGCCATGTGTGGAAAGAGCTCATCAGTATTTCAGAGAAGAGACGATAATGGCAGACTAAATACAATGGCAAGTGCATAATTTCAAAGTGAATAAATGTGTAATTTGCTGCTGTCATTCAGTGGCTGGAAATTGAAAGAGAGCTGCAAATTATTTGATAGTTATGAACCATCAAGATGACCGCTTGACTTTTTTTTTTCCATCTATATTTTAAGCCATGTTCAGTGTGCCCGCTTCACTGTATTAACTGCATTAAAAGCTTTCTTTGTCCCAGATAAAATGAGATTTGGTCACAGTAAGGAGAAATCCTGGAGAATGTCCTGTCTCACTTAGGGGGAGCATTTGGGATTGACTGCTAACTTCGGCCATTAGCAGAATTGGGTTAGAATGGATAAGGTACATTTCTTATGCTAATATGGATGAGACTAAATGGCATTTGAAATCAGCCAGCCTAAAAAATAAATCACTGGTGCTGAAGGACTACACCAGACTTCCACAAAGCTGATCTAAAGCCTTACAATCTCATGTTCCCATTTCTTTTAGAGCGTTCAAAGGCACGGGATAGCAATTCTAAATAGCATGTCCCCCAAATCCATAGATCTTTTCATACGCCACTCTCTCTCTTTTTTCTTTTCTTTTTCTTTTTTTTTTTTTTTAAGGATTTGTAACTAGGAA
>NW_027529518.1:1298400-1303342 GCF_008692635.1 Crocuta crocuta | reverse complement strand
TGTAACTTGGAAAGCACCACAGATGGAAACCAGGCACACAGAGTTAGCGTTTGGCAGAAAAATCCATATAACTGACTTTCAGTGTAGCTCTTTTGCCCTTATTTAATTTAGAAAAATTCAGAAAAAAAAGCCAATGAGCTCATAAGTCTAGATGTTTATTTTGTTTTGCTTAACCTACCCACAGGCGCAATCAAGAATGGATACAATTTTAGGCAAGGAACGTGAGCTAGTAATCAGACAATGATGTTTCCACTTGTCTCAAGGGAATGTTACAGAAGTCTGAAAAAAAAATTTCTCTAAACAAAAATCAAGTGTAATTCACTTTATGAATGCCATGCACCACTTTTGTGGGGGGTGGTGGTGAAGGGGACGGATGGGAATGAGAAAATCAAACAAACCGTGGTAGTGTTGCATCTCCCCAAAGACTGAAGAATCTTGCCTTAGAGGGCCTTGGAAAGTGCAGGAACATTTCCAGAAGGCCAAACTCCCGAATGGGTAAAAGGCAACCGTGAAGAGCCAGGATCCACTTGGAGCTTCTCCAAATAGATGAACCCACCAAAATCAAAATCGGCGAGCTCGAAACAAACAAAGAGTGTGCTGTGTGTTGTCCGTGTGGTTTTAAAGTGTGAGAACTAGCAACCGTATCCGGGTGGCCAGCTGTGGTTCCCCCCATTCGTTGGGAGCAGTTAGTGGTCCGAATGTCAGGAGAGAGAATAAGAAGTGAGGCGTGGGAGGGTTTTCTCTCCTCCGAGACGGCACCACACGTTTGGGCGAGCAGATGATGTGTTAAAACGTGGAGAAAGTCATCTTACCGCACGAAACTTGGCACAGCTGGGAGAATTCTTTCGAACGCGGTCAGTGGATTTCTCCGGCGCCCGCTGATGGTTCGTCCCGAGCTGTGCGTGGAGGGAAGCGTGGATCCGACTGGGGACACGGCTGATGCCCTGGCCCGCGAGGGGCCCGAGACCGGAGCCCCGTGGCAGGCCCGGCGCGAGGCGCTGGAGGTGCTGAGGGGGAGCAAGACACAGTCCCTTTTGTCAAGGCCGCTCGCAGTCTAGTGGGGGAGCCTACGCGTAAACAGGCTTCTCAGGAAACTTGCAGGATTAAATAGGGTGAAAAGGGCTAGAAAATACCTCCAGGAAATTGGCTGAAATGGTCACAATAGCCAGCCTGGGCAAGGGAAAAGAACCGAAGAGATGAAGTGGGGAGATAGGGCGGACGCTCTTAATAGGGCCGCCATCTTAAAAAGTTTTCTTAATTCTTGGAGCAGACTCCGTGTTTGTAAGCATTAGGAGATGCGGGCATGACAGGATCCTGATGGACGCTTAATGACACAGATGGTGTCAGTTTTGCAATTGTTTTTTTCCTATGGGCTGGGAGATTGCATCCAATATTTTGATGCAATATGCAATATTTTTGAGCATTCTGCTACTTTCATCTTTCGAGCCACAATGTTTGCTGTTCACTGTAGCCTAGAAAAAGGCTGCTTATTACCAACCTGGGAAGAAAGAGGCCTGGATTTGTCTTGCTATGAGACAAGACAGAAAATATGTTTTCTCCTTAAATGGCAGCTATCAATGACCATGCCAACTTTAGTGTTTGATGCATATACAAAAACACGGGTCTTAAGAGGTATCTTATTACTCATTTCTAAGAAAATTGAAGATAATCACTTATAACTTGTGCACACGATACATCATTTGGAAAGAATTTCACTAGGGATCATATTGCTCAACTGAAAAGTTCTGGCATGCTGAATTTGTACATTTTTGTGAATGCTTCCTTTACTCTGATCTCTCGCTTTTTTCTGCATATGGTTATTTGTATGTTTTAGATTAGAAGCTTCTTAAAGGGAAAGCACTGCATTTGATGCAGTGTTGAGCACAATACCGAGAGCACCACAGCACGTTTAGTAAATTATTGACGATAATAGAATTTCTAGATCATTATGTATTCTCTATGAACTCTCAAATACTTTCCTAAGCTCTATGTCATCTTATTTTAAAAGCCTAAGTCCAGTTTGTTCTGGCACATTATTGGGGTATGTGGACAAACTTTTCAGGCTACATGTATTTTGCCTGGAGAGAGATTCGGTCTTTCCTCAGCTGGCGACTCTTACCATCAGGAAGGGCTCATTAATGTCAGGTACCCAAAGAACAGATTGAAATTAGCAACACTGTTATGACTGGCTTAGTATCATTACAGATCAACAATTAACATAGCACAGAGATTGTAAGACATCTCTTAAATCAAACTCTCTTTGATTTAATGTCAGCTAGACCTTTCTCACTAATGTTGACATTACCGTATTTGGGGGTTGAGCTATAACACATGCACGGACCTGTTGAAGTACCTCACACGTTTCTGTAAACTGGGATCAGAATTCGTGCACAGGCTCAACTCAAGAGACCATAGTAGGAGCCAGCATCTATTCAGCCCTAGCCAAGCTTGCGAATGGGTTTGATGTTTTGGGTAATCTAGGGTCTAATGGCGAGTGTGGGCAGAACGCCCCCACCCCCACTCATCTGCCCATATTTAGCAAATTGGCTGGCTTGAAACAGGATCTCCAGCACTCCATTAAGAAATGAGCATCAGAGAATAGAATCCAAATCATGGGCCCCAGACTGGCTTTAGAGACAGCATAAGGTAATGGGAATTTACCTTCTGAGATAGAATGTCAGGGAGAATGCAATTCAGAAAGCAAGGTGAAGGTGGGCATACCAGCAGAGAAAATGTGCATTTTGAAATGCTGCGTGTGAGGGGAAAATCCTCACTGGAACATGATTGTCTCACTTGAATACCTTGTTGAATATACAAAGTAAAGAAGATTTAGTTCTGTACTTCCAGTTAGGCCACTTGAAGATCAATTACCCAGGTGCCAATTATTAGAAATACTTGTCTGCCATTTTTAAACAAAAATGAATCCAAACTGATTACCAAGAAAGGCGTTTTCATTTTTGCCTCTCTTTGTGTATAGCTGGATAAAGCCTTATTTGAGAGTTTGTATTTTTCCTCACGAGTAAAAAAGAGTCAGTGTTAGAACCAAAATGCATTGCTAGTGTTCCAAACAGTTAATTACTTCCAGTAGCTGAAATTGTATTTATATGCTAGATTAGTAAATCTACTAAGCTCTTTGAAGTATACTTAATAGGCTTATATTGATAAATAATTGATAGGAAGGGAGATAAAATACAAGTGGCAAGAAGAAGGGACAGGGAAGTTAAAGCCATTATAAAAGAAACCTCCACTCATTGTATTCTACCTATCCACCTGAAAGTTAAATGATGTATAGTTCCCAGCAGTGATGGTTCTGTGGGGCGCCTGGGTGGCTCGGTCAGTTTAGCCCCCGACTCTTGATTTCATCTCAGGTCATGATCACAGGGTCGTGGGGATTGAGCCCTGCATCAGGCTCCACGCTAAGCATGGAGCCTGCTTGGGATCCTCTCCCTCCCTCCCCCCCTCTGTCCCTCCCCCCTTACATGCATGCACATGTGCATGCTCTCTCTCTCAAATGAAACAAAATGAATAATAATAAAAAAAACCAAAGTATTTTAGAAAAAGAAGTGATGATTTTGAGAATATGCTGTGTTTTTCGGGATTTCCACAATGAAGCATGCGTTTATTTCTTATCAATTCAGAATAAGGCAGAATTTTAGACTACAGTTTTAATTGACCTTCTTGAGTCTGTCTTTTGGACATAAGTTTATGACCGGAAAATTAGACATCGTGAGTATGGCATCTTTAAGGCATGTGTTCACATTCATCTATATCTGTCCTTCTGGGCTGTGATCGTCTTTGCATCTGCAGAGTCTAGCACAGAGAATAGTACCAATCATAGGTGCTCAATAAATATTTGTAGGCTAAATGAATGAACGGAGATAGAAATGTATTACAAACAAGATTTCCATAAAGCCAATACTTAAGTAGTTGATTCGCTTCTACTACCATATTAAGGCTTGTAAAAACGTAACTATTGTTTCAGGTCAAAAATGCATTTATTGTCTATAAGTAAGTGTCAAAGAACTGCTTTATTTCATGTGGCTGCACTCTAATTCCCTGAAAGAAGTAGACTAGCCAGCTTTTAAGAGAGGTAAGTATTCTGTGCTTGTTTACAAGGCTATTCTAAGTAGTTTACAGATAAATTAAATACATCTCCATCTCCATAAATGCATACATTTGCTTTACAAATCTGTGGTATTTAGGTTTCAGAAATAATGCAGCGGGGTGTCTCAGAAACATACAAGGAATGTTTGTGAGTTTTTCTTTACTGTTTGTTGTTTCTTACCTATAACATCAAGTTTCTTAAGTGTACATTCGAAAGGATGTAAATCCTTATGGATATTCAGCCATAGAGATTTTATTGGAGTAGGATAAAGGGCCTCGTGAGAGTTCTCTTAATTTCTGCATGCATTAGAGCAAAGTTTTAAAGTCAGCTGAGAAAACTCAACTAGTTGGCTAGGGATGACCCATTGGGAGTTCTTTCAGCTAGAAGCCCAACTAGGAAAGAGGGTAAAAAAGAAAGGGAGGGCGTTCATTTGAAAATAATATCAGAATTGCCTTTGTTTCCTTTTGTCCTTAATAAATGGTTCTGCTTCCTCTCCCCGAAACTCTTCCTTCTTGTGCTTGTGGTATATGGCAGTATCCTGGGACTCCTCATTGCTCTTTCTCCACGTTTGGTTTGGGTGATTGAAGCTGAGGGAAACGTGGGGAAGAGAGGAAGGGTTAGAGCTACAGGGAGGACATTCAAATCCCTTACCCTGGCATGTATCAGAAAGTTCGCTGACAACATAACAGACTGAAAGGATTAGAAAACATTTGACTTTGGAAATTTGCATGTGCGGAGAAAATATGGAGCTCTGCCCCAGTTGCATCTGGGTCACAGAAATGTTCTTTGTGTACTTCTTAGTTTCCATGTTTGGTGAAGTACAGGGCTTATTCATTT
>NW_027529518.1:1295577-1298311 GCF_008692635.1 Crocuta crocuta | reverse complement strand
TCACAGCCCCTGCCGGCCCCTACAGTCGTTCAGTGCAGGAGCCATATTTGATTCATCATGATATCGTCTAGACTGGGGAGTAGAGTGCCTTGTATAGACTTGTTAACAAAGGTTGCAGTGAATGTGAGAATAACCGCCTAGAGACACAGTCTACAGGACTTGACCGCTGTTGAATGAGGTGCTAGGATGGCCGGCACCTAGACAATGACTGGGTCTCTGGATGCGTCACTGTCTAAGTTGATCTGCCATAGGGACTGCAGATGGGGTGGTGGAGGCAAAACCATTTTATTTGTTCTCTGTGGCCCCGGGAGCCTTGTTGCCCATCTTTCAAGACTGAAGTGTGGGGAGGAAGTGACAAGTAGAAATTTTTATCTACAGCTTTATCTGAATGTGATGCTCGCGGTGCCTGGCTGGCCCAGTTGGTGGAGCGTGTGACTCTTGATCTTGGGGTCGTGAGTTCCAGCCCCATGTTGGGTGCAGAGCATACTTAAAAAAAACAAATGTGATGTTTGGATATGTTTTATATGTATTTATATTTACACATACACACATAGATGTATGTATGTATTCATAGCTTATATATGTATAAATATTCTGTAAAATCTATTTTGATAGCAATAATTTATAACCATGTGTTATTTAAACTGTTCGGAAATTAATTATTACTCTTGGTAGTGAGTGGTCTTTAAAAAATTTTTTTTAATGTTTATTTATTTGAGAGAGCCAGAGAGAGAGAGAGGGAGAGGCAGAGCACAAGCTGGGGATGGCAGAGAGAGAGGGAGACACAGAATCCGGAGCCGGCTCCAGGCTCCTCATGGTCAGCACAGAGCCTGACACGGGGCTTGAACTCACAAACCGCGAGATCATGACCTGAGCCGAAGTCGGATGCTTAACCGACTGAGCCACCCAGGCGCCCCAGTAGTGAGTGGTCTTTTACAACCATACCTTACATTTGTGTCACGAAAGCCTTGCTTTCATATATCTTACGTACAGACAATGCAACCACTCAGAGTGTCTGCAGGTTCTGAGTTCCACTAACCTGCTTGGTTCCAACACACACACACACACACACACACATGTACACTCATACATATCAACATGTAATATTCCTACATCTGTACATCCTTAGTAACCTAGAGAATAAGCGTGGCTTACCCTGGGGAGAGATGTGGGGTACAGCTTTTCAGAGCTGAGGTAACCATTTTCACTTGGATTGGCCCCAAACAGTTGCAGAGCAAATTGTCACTGACCTAGAGCTCATTTATTAAGTTCCATCATTTTCCTACGTACAGAGATGTGATTGTCATTTAAACCAGTGGTGGTCAACCCATACTGTAAATTTGGCTCATTTTGGAGAATGACTTCTAGCACTGGCTGCATAGCATGTTGAGCTCCATAAAAATGAGAATGTGACCCAAGAGGCAGTTTCCAAGTTAGCTTTCATGGAGTGATTGTATTGGGGACCACATTGAGTTGTTTTGGAAAACAGATGGAAAATCTCAGGAAAGGAACCTACTAATAATGAACTTTATATGCCATCTCTGCATAAATATTTAAAAGTTTTTCATTCATTCTCTCCTTCAGCCAACATTCACTGCACACTGATTCTAAGCCAGGTACCGATGCATAAGATAAAAATCACTGCCTAGGAAGGGAGCCGGATGAGGAAAACCAGGGATGTCAAGGCGGTACCATGAGAGCGGCCATGGAGCTGGGCACTGTGTACGGATCTGGGGGTTGTTGAGCTATGGAGGAGGGTTGCCCAGCATCCCTTAAGTCAAGTCGGCTGTCATGTAAGGTATATGCAAAGGCACAAAGAGATGAAATGATACATTCATTGGACTGGAATAGTTTGGATTGGTTGGAGAACAGCTGTGGGGAACGTAAAGGAAAGATGAACTAGAAAAGTAGGCAGGAAGTGCTGAAGAGTTTCCTTGGGCTTTGTCCAAGGACGGTGAGGAGCCATGAAAGCATTTTAAGAAGAGAAAACGTATGGAAAATGACTGGAGAGTGAGTGGTGATGGGGTTTTTAGTAATACAGGTGAAAAAGCAGGGCAGTAAATGAGGGAGTAAAAGATAAAGTTGAGAGACTAGAGGAAGTGGATCTTCTAGTTTTTCTGGGTGGTGGGCTATGGCACATATTAGGTGCTCAGGAAATATTTGTTGCATAAATGAGTGAAATGTAGGAAGAATATATTTTTAGAAAAATATTTTTTAAGTAAACTCTACCCCTGATGTGGGGGCTTGAACAAACAACCTTGAGGTCAAACGTCACATGCTCCACCGACTGAGCCAGCCAGGTGCCCCACGAAGAACGTATTTTTAAGGGGTGAAATAATGAATTTGATTTTGAAGAGGCTGAGTTCGAGGGGCCCTTTGATCATTGAGGCAGCAGTGTCTGCTAGATAGTTGAAGATGTGTTTTGGATCGCAGAAGAGAGAGAAATCAGGGCTGGGGACACATACTTGGACATTAACAGCATATAGATGGTAATTGAAACTCTGGGAATAGATGAGATCACTGGGAAATAGTATATATACTCTTCTGGAGTTCAGGAGGAGCATAGTTGGGACTCATCAGCATATAGGCTTAAGTTGGAAGTCATGGGTGTGGATGATATTTTCCAGGCTTTTGCATGTGACACATCTTAAAACGCATTTTGCCAACATCTGGTGATTTAAAAAAAAAAAACTGCCAAAGACTTCAAGAATTCTCTTGATTAAAAGAATGTATG
>NW_027529518.1:1291501-1295562 GCF_008692635.1 Crocuta crocuta | reverse complement strand
GTCATGTTTCAAGATTTTGCAAATAAGATAATGTACTACCAAATGCACGTACACACACACACACACACACACACACACACACACGGGTGAGGAGGGAATGGAGAGAAGTGTATTTGAATCAAGGGATTAGATTTATATTATTTTTGATAGCAGTAATTAATAATTTGGTGTGATATTGAAACTGTTTGCAAGTTGTTAATTGTTACTCTTAGCAGTGGGTGGTCTTTCACAACCATTGGTGTTGTGAAAGCCTCGCGTTCATATATCTTATGTGCAGACAATGCAACAACTCACAAAGCGTCCCTAGCTTCAGAGTTCCATTAACCTGCCTGGTTCCAACCTAGAGACCCCTCTGCACACCGCCCCCTCCCCCGCCCCCGCTAGCTGGGGAGCAGCCTCCCACTCTGAAGAATGAAAGCTGTAGCCGTGTGTAGCTTTTGGAGCTCTGGTCGCTATTCCACTGCAGACTGGGCGCTGCTGGCTGGGTCTGAAACATGTCGTTCCAAGCAAATACTAGGCATACTTGTGTAATTGGGCTGATCTTTCCTTAAGTGTCTATGGAGATGTAATGTTTTCTTTGGTTGGAGGGAGAGAGGGTGGTATAATTTTCTGTTTCTCTGCCATGAATGGTTTCTTTAATTTCCCTTTTGCTTAACAGGTTGCCTTTATTGGGGCTTCTACTTTCATTCAATGTAAGCTTGAAAGTCCTTGATCTCCAGCTGATTTTTTTAAAAAATTAAAAAATAATTTTTAACATTTTTATTATTGAGAGACAGAGACAGAGCATGAGCATGGGAGGGGCAGAGAGAGGGGAGACACAGAATCTGAAGGAGGCTCTAGGCTCTGAGCTGTCAGCCCAGAGCGCAACGCGGGGCTCCAACTCAAAAACCGTGAGATCATGACCTGAGCCGAAGTCGGACACTTAACTGAGACACCCAGCGTCCCCCCCGCCCAATTTTTTTAATGTTTATCTTTGAGAGAGACAGAGCGCCAGTTGGGGAGGGGCAAAGAGAGGGGGAGACACAGAATCCGAAGCAGGTTCCAGGCTCTGAGCTGTCAGCATAGAGCCCCACGTGGGGCTCGAACTCAGAACTGAGAGATCACGACCTGGGCCAAAGTCGGACGCTTAGCCACCTAGGTGCTGCCTCCAGTTGATTTTTTGAGGCCACTTTCTGATGATGGAATAGTCTGGAAAGGCCCCAAGGGAAGAGCATGGAAACTACCATTTACTGAGTCCCTACTGAGTGCCAGTTGCTTTATGTTTAATCTCATTTAATCTACACAGCAGACCTGAAAGGTAGGTGGCATCGTCTCCGTTTTACAGATGAAGAAACTGAGGCCCAGAAAGGTTTCTTTTCCCCACGGTTGTGTAAGCGGCGGAGACAAGATTTGCATCCAGATATGTCTCACTTGATAGCTCATGGTCTTTCCAGGATCCTCACTGGGTTCTGAGGGGGAAGGAATATGGTCTAGATATAAAGCACGTGACTTAACTTCCCACACTCCTTTGACTCTGTGACATATTTTACTCTGGGCTCCTCTCCTACTCCAGAGCTGATTCTGTCTCTGCTTGTTTGCCTTCTCCCTCCCACCCCTTCTTAGACGCAAGTGCTCTAGCCGTCTTTGTCCTTTGCCCCTTCTGTTCTCTCTCTACTCATTCCCACACCCATTCCCATGACTTCATTATCTTCGCTATTTGAATGACTCCCATATCTCTTTCCAGCCTGACCTATTTCTTGCTGTCCAGTTCAGTGTTTCCCAGTCGCCCCCTCAACATCTCCATCCAGAAGTCTTGCCAATGCGTCCCTTTCAACAGAGCCAACAACTAGTCCATCATTTTCTTTTCCTGTCTGCACAAACCTACCTCTCTCCAACATTCTGCGTTTCTGGTGATAGCAACTCCGGTACCCAGACCTGAAACCGTGGAATCATCTGGGACTTCTCTCTGTACACATGTCGCACCCAAATGAAACGGCCAAGTCCTGCAAGTCTGCTTCCATCGTGTCTGTCGCTCTTACCTCCTTGGCACGTGTGCCCTCTATTTAAGCACAAGAGGCTCCTAACTCCTAACTGAAGGGACCCTGTGGTTGTCTGCTCCCAAGTCTTTGCTTGTGGGCCACCTGACTGCCTTTCATCGGTGACTGCTACAGGCCTACCCACCCTTCACGGTGGCAGTGCGATCCATCTCCCTCATGAATCCCATGAGGATTCCCTATGACTAGTTCCCTTTGAACCTGGCATCACTGTACTTCTCCTGTGGCCTTGGTTCTCACTGGCTCTTCTAATTATTTATATACTTGACTTCCTACTAGAGGCTTGCTCCTTAGCGTGTGGCCCATGCGCCAGCGGCATCAGCATCACCTGAGAGCTTGTAAGAAATGCAGAATCTCAGGCCCCGTCCCAGACCTGCTGAATCAGATCTGTATTTTTAAACAAGTTCCCCTTGTGATTTTGTGCGCAGGGTAAAGCTGGAGAAGGGCTACCCCCGTGTGTAAGCTCCTTGAGGGCAAGAACCTTGCAGGACTTAAGGGAGGGGTTTGCACGTAATAGATCAGCCGCTCTTTTGATTTCTTGCGTTTGTGCTGGCTTCCCCGTTCATTCATTCCTGTGGCCTCAGAGACCTATACACAAGAAATGTCCGTGGGGAGGGAGGAAAGGGAAGGATACAGAGAGAGAGAGAGACCAGAGAGAGAGAGAGAGAGAGAGAGGCCAGGGAGGAAGGAGGAGGGGGGAGAATGAAGGGGCTGGATTGAGCCTGTATGATCTCTGCTCAGTGGCTGATAATTTTGTGACTGCTTTGGAAAACAATCTTTGCTCTCCCAGATGGTTAGGACCTCTTGTGTACTCCTTGGCTTAATTTAATGTGGCCAGAGGCAAATATCTTCGAGACCATTATGCTCTTACCCTAGGGACTTAATGGTTTCCCACCTTTTTTCTTTATTTTTTTATTTTTTATTTTTTTTTACTGGCTTTCTGGGCTGTACCTTCTCTCGCCATGCCCAGCAGCCACACTGGAACTTTTGAAGTGATTCAGAGAGCCATAGAAGAGCTGTGCCCAGTGTTTCAAATAGTCCCTTCTGTTTTCAGAAACCGATTTTCTGCTTTGTTTTCAGACTTCAAAGTTTATTTCGGAAATAAAGGTTTATTTTCCCCCACGGAATTCTGAAGGTTTTATACAAGTGTTAATTTCTAAAACCTAAGTCATTTCTTGCCTTTGAAACTTCAGTGCTGTGGGTCAATTTAATAACGTCGCCTGAAGGTTCTTTTGGCCTTCAAAAGCTGTCAGATTGCCTTTCTTTGTTCTTTGAGAGAGTAAGGTTGCCTCATTCACAAAGCTTGAAGGAGTTGAAACCAGCACTTACGCAATCATTTCCTCTTCCCCCCGGCCCCGCAGCGATATCCAGTTTTATTTTCAAACTAGGTCCTAGTGGCGATGAGATGTATTGCCAACTTAACAATTCTGGGTGGAATTCCCCAAAAGCTCATCACCATTTATTTCATGGAGTAATGTTAACAAGTAGCCCAAGTTACCGGGACACCGGTAGCTAAGGGGGATCAGTGGATGTTCTGCGCTCACCCATCGCTGCCCTTCTGGGGCTCAGAATAGCTCCAGAGCTACTGAGGGCCCTCCATCATCATCTGCCAGACTGCTCCTCACCACTTCCCTTTTCGCCTTCCTCCCTTCTACCCTCACTCTCTCTCTCAACTGGTTATAATTTAGAACAGAAAGTGTTTTATGGTTTGTTATATTTATTGAATGGTTTTGTGTTTCTTGTTCTCTGAAAAAAATGGATGCGTGGAATGTTTTATATTTTCCCACTTTAGTTTTAAGTTGTGTTTCCTTTTCCTATAGCTCCTGATTTCCTTTTCTCCTCTCTTCCCCCATCTTCCTCTGCCTCCTCCACATCCGCTTGCCCTCGGTGATTCTGGAGAGAAAAACAGCCTTTCCATTTCTGCCTGCATATTTGGTTTGGGTACCTGGTTACTTCTCTCGGGATATTTCGAAATTTGATTCCTTAGTTTCTTTGGAAAGGCAGAGCTCTAAAATATGTGCCTATGAA
>NW_027529518.1:1290989-1291401 GCF_008692635.1 Crocuta crocuta | reverse complement strand
TTTCTCAGATCATTGCTATGTAGTTTACATTCTCTCTCACTTTGTCATAATTCTCAATGAATGCAAATTGCATCTTTGTTCTTAGAAATCTCTTTTCTTCCACTGAACTGCCTTTCCTTTTTCTAAAGATCGGGGAGCCCTTTCGCAACACTGCTAAAGTGGGGTGGAATTGACACGACACTCGTAGGCTCACCGAATGTAGCCTGCTTTTCCCTGATGAAGTGATCACATTTCAGGGCATGGTGCCACTTGCAGGATTTTATGGTCCTGGTTTCAAATTTGACTTCAGGTTAAAGAGCATATTCGGACTGGGGTCTTCCTGGGTATTTTGGCTTTGTCTTTATGCTTATGGGCATCTTTTGTTTGGCTTGTATCTATTATCTCTTCCTGGCTTGGCCAAGGCTGTTAGGTT
>NW_027529518.1:1290709-1290972 GCF_008692635.1 Crocuta crocuta | reverse complement strand
ATTCCTTTGCTCGTGGCTTGATGGACACAATGAAATGGAAGCTTGTGAGTCCATCCTGACTACCAAAATGGTAGCGCCAAGGAACAGATAACATTAGACTCCTCTTCCTATTTTTTTTCTGACTGGTTATCCTAACTCCCCTAAGCCAGAGAGTTTTAGGTATGAGAGTGTGTGTTTTTAAAGAAAATATTTTGGATAAAGACTAATGTTCTCAAGTCAGGAATAACAATTAGTACCATTCATTAATCAGGGGCATGTTTTGA
>NW_027529518.1:1290345-1290634 GCF_008692635.1 Crocuta crocuta | reverse complement strand
TATATGTGGAGTCCAGCACATTCCTCTGGGCCACTGAACAGCCCCCCTCCCCAGCCCCAGCCCTTTGCTTCACAGCAGCTAATGGCCTAATGAGCAAGAAGGATTTCTGCCTCTTATCAGCTGCCTAAACGGCAACAGGAAGGCTGATATACAGAGTATAGGTCAAAACCTGAGTTCTGAAACCAACAAACTATAGGCTCAGTTTAAACCTCTGGATATGTGGTATCTCTAGTTATCAATGCCTGTCAGTGAAGGAGCTGGACGCTTGAGTTCAACCAAATAGTAATAG
>NW_027529518.1:1289136-1290139 GCF_008692635.1 Crocuta crocuta | reverse complement strand
TCAAAAGTATGAACAGTCTAATTAATTTTGCTAATAGTTCTTCCTTCTTTGTTTAGTTCTTCTATAAATAGCCTCCATATAGGCTTTAATGAGCTTTTAGCTTGCGCCTGGAGGTTGTTATGGTCATGCGGGGGTGTTTGATTGTCAGATGGTGATGGTGGAGGCAAGGATATTTATATTTTGGCCCCGGAGTTTGGAAGGGGCTGCCAAATAAACGTAAATAGCCATCTACTACTACTTTTATTTCTTTTTAAACTGAGTTTTTGAATAAATATGCACTCAGCTTGCCACTGGAGTCAGAGAAAGCTTTGTGGTTCTTCATATGGTACTCAGACATTTTTAAGAAGAGAGTCCTTGCCTGTTTCTGAGAACTACTTGGAATCCAGGCTCAGACTCCCAGAGAATAAATATTTTAGGGTATTCAGTGCCCATTATAGTGAAAGCCCCTTGACTTTCATCTTCTGCATTTGCATTTTGTCAGAGACAATAATGAAAACATTTTTTTTTCAGATTCCGTCCTGTTATTGAAAATCCTATTTACATAAACAGGCATTGTTGTGGCTTAGGGAAGAATGTGGGGTCCCATTCTTGAGCTCCTTGTATATCTTTGCTAAGGCTTGTCTAAATAGAAGTAATGACGCTTTAGTCTAAGCAGCTTTTCTCATTTAGGTAAGCGGGGTGGTTTGAAATTTCAGTTTTCTAGATATTTGANACTTTCATTAAGAGTTTTTAATAGCCTTGTCATATTTCTCAGAAAATCATCTGCCTGACTTTGCCAGGCTTGGTTTTCTGCCCTGAATGAAAAACTGAAGATCAGCAAAAGTGGAGCCTAACTATCTCCTATTTGATCCTTTAGATAAAGAAAAGGAAGGAAGGAAAGAGAAAGAAAGAAAAAGAAAGAAAGAAAGAAAGAGAAGGAGAAAGAAAGAAAGAAAGAAAGAAAGAAAGAAAGAAGGAAAGAAAGAAGGAAAGAAAGAAGGAAAGAAAGAGAAAAAAACTCAGC
>NW_027529518.1:1278793-1289065 GCF_008692635.1 Crocuta crocuta | reverse complement strand
TCCCTTCACATCTGCTAGTCATTCCCATTGGTGTGACTTCAATTCAGCAAGTTTTTATTGAGCACCTGTGGTGGGGGCGGTGCTAATAATCGTTAACATTTATTGAGCCGGGCGCTGTGCTAAACCTTTATGGGCAACATCCCATTTAATCCGCACCACAGCACTACCAGGTGGGTATCATTATCTCCCCCATTTTACAGATGAGGAAACTGAGGCTTGAAGAGGTTTAGTGACTTGGCCACCGTCAAATATTTTCCGATACGAATTAAACTTAGTCTGGTCCCGGAGCCATGTTTGTAATCACTACTCTTGTGAAGGGCTCAGCCTTGTTGGAATAATGGAATAATTCCATTCCCCAAGCCAGTTTTGAGGCCTCAGTACGGGTGGGATGCCAGGCATTCAAAGTCACATAATGTACTCATGGTGGGGGTGGCAGACATGTAGACTGATGAGGCCCACGCCTGGAGGGGTCTCCAGATCTGTTGATGGGAGGAGGGAGGGCATGGGAACGGGGAGCCATGGCTTGAATCTGTGGGAATTCTGTGTCCTGAGGCAGCTCAGCAGCCTGGGGTCATGGGCATTTGATTTTCCTGTTCAGTGAAGGTCATCATCTATGGGTTGAACTGCCTCAGTGATTGCATCAACCTGTTTCCATCAGGGCCCCGGCTGACTATTGCGTCAGCTGCCTTGAACCCAGCTCTGCTTAGACATGCATGGTCGGCATGGTTTGGAACCTCACTGGCCCCATGGTTCCTCTGTCACAATGTCTCTCTGACTGTACTTCTCCCTTAAAAAAAAGAAATTAAATGAGGCAGATGTTCCTGAACCAAAACTTTGTGGTCTCGAGAACTGGTGGTTTTCTGAAGGCAGGTCATACAAGACTGGCAGCCCACAGGGAGACCCTGCATCCGGGTTTGGTTCGTTTAGCTTGATGTGGAGCCCTCCTAGCGCTGCCTCTTGGAGCCCACACTGGGCTCCGGGGAGCTCTGGGTCTGTATCACCCCCCTGCTTGACAGAGGAATGAAGCGACGATTACCAGTTTTGGGGTTTTTCAGTGAAATCATGGGAATGGAAGAGAAATCCCCAAATCACCTGTTTGCATAATTTATGTTTGTTTTCCATGGCTCCCGAAGAAAGCAACGAGGAGACAAGTCACCGCTGGGCAGCATTGAGAAGTCTTTTATGTGTTGCATTAATGAGTTAGATTTTCCTCCACTTGGGGAAACGTTTGGTTCAGGGTAAGGTGGGCGTACCAATGTGCGCGCACGCGCGCGCGAGAAACCATAGCCTTTAGCTTTCTAGCTCAGCTTCCCCAAAACTCGTTGTGTCTCCAAGCTTCTTACAGCTGTTCTGCACTGGTTTGCTTGCCAACACCTTCCCATGCACTTTCTCCTTCATTAAGTCCCTTCCACAGAAAGGGGTTGCCACCAAGTCTAGGCTTCAGTGACATATAGGAGGAGGGCCAATTAGTGAGGATTTTGATTCCTATTACGTGAGGCTGGGGGGAAGGGGAGGGAAATGTGTCCTTCCCAGTCCTTCACATACTCAAGTTCTAACACAGCTGTATGTCGAAGATGTATAAAATTACCGGAGCATTTACACAGCTACTCCCCAAGATGGCATAAATGCCACAGCACTAGAGCATGTCAGTGTAGACACTTAGATCAGCTGAAGGATAGGAAAAAGGAAAAGATCAATAATGTTGCTTCTCACTCAGGGATCAAGAGTGAGTGTTTGATTTGCTTTTGGTTGCATTTTGCTCAAGTGCAGTGTGGATGTTGTGCTAACAAGGCAACCGACTCCCTTTTCCACGGGTTCCTATCGTCAGAAAAGGGGAACGATAAAATAGAGGGCACAGATTATTTACAGTGGCTGCGAATGTAATTACAAGGTGCAATGGCTTGAAACTGAAATTTAGGTTAGCCATTAGAGCGGGGAGAAGCATCTTAACAGTAAGGGCAATTGGGCATCGGAGAGATTTGCTTGGGAGCTGGTTAAGCAGCATCTGTAGAGGTGCTGAAGACTAGGACAGATGTAATGTGGAGAGAGACTCCTACCATATTCAAGGTTGGGCTGGAGGCCCAGACTGTTAGGCATCTTCCGTTGTTGCCTGGCTCTGTTTGTGACTCCCTCATTGCTAATGGCTTGAAAACATTTCCTACTTCTTGTATCCAAAATATGCCTAGCTTGTTAAGCATAAGAAAACAGACTTTCTGAAAAAGGGGCCAAGGACTGAGGCAGTATTAGGATATTTTCACTTCTGTAAGACTTCTTCCTTCTAATAATACGGGACTGCTGCTGTTAAAGTAACATTTGGGCTCTGTCTGTATGACGTTCTCTGGGCTGACCCCAGATACAATTTGGTTTGGGTCTCTCTCTCTCTCTTTTTAAAGAGAAAGCATGAGTGGGGGAGAGGGACAGAGAGAGAGAGAGAGAGAGAGAGAGAGAGAGAGAGAATCTTAAGCAGGCTCCACGCCCAGTGCAGAAGCCAATGTGGGGCTTGATCCCACCACCCTGGGATCACGACCGAGCTGAAATCAAGACTTGGATGCTCAACTGACTGAGCCACCAAGGTGCCCCTCTTATAGCTTTTTAAAACATCTTTCCTTCCTTTTTGATATTTCCCCTTGTCCTTATGTGGGCGTTTTGGGTTGCCTCCCCATTCTCTTCTTTCTGGTGCTGGATGAAAATCCCAAGTAAACATTTTAGCCTTGAGGTGTAAGGAAATTACTCAAGGAGTGTTGCATTCGGAGACAACACCTGAAGAAACCGCCTAACCGGACCACTAACTCACCCATGATGAGACACTTAGATATTGCCAGGCAGATACTTGTAGGTGTACGGGTAGAGGGAGATTATTCGTTTCCCTGGGCTGTCATAACCAACTGCCTCAAATTTGGTGGCTTAAAACAACTGAAATTTATTATCACACAGTTCTAGAGGCCAGAAGTTCAAAATCAAGGTGTCAGCAGGGCCACATTCCCTCCACAGGCTCTAGGGGAGGACCCTTTCTTGCATCTTCCAAGCTTCTGGTGGCTCCAGTTCTTCCTTGGCCTGTGGGCTACATTGCTCCAGTCTCTGCCTCTCTCTTCATACGGCCTTCTCTTCTCCGTGTCTCCCCTGTGTGTGTCTACTTTAAGGACACTTGTCATCGGATTTAGGGCCCACCCGATTAATCCAGGATGACATCATCTTGAGATCGTTAATATAATTATATCTACAAGATCGTTTTTCCAAATAAGGTCACTTTTGTTTGCAGGTTCTAGGGCTTAGGACATGGGCATATCTTTTTGGGGGACACCATTCACCCCACTACAGAAGGAGAGCTTTCTGGGCCTCGTTAACCGCACCAGTACGTCAGAGCTGTCTGCTCTAAGGGGAACTTATTTCAGGGGAGCTGAAAGTTGGTTGTAAAATTTCACTGTGTTTCCTGAGAGGGATGTGGGTAGGAACTGCTGTTTAACCCATTTTCTAAATGGCTAAATTGAGGACCTGAGGAGTGAAATGACTTACCCAAGGCACCCTGCATCAGAAGTAAGAGTTCTGGGGTGTTTGGCTGGCTCAGTTGACTGGCTTGTGACTCTTGTTCTCAGGGTNATGTAGAGATCACTTAAAAATAGTCTTTTACTTATTTATTTTTAATGTTTGTTTATTTTTGGGGGGCAAAGAGCAAGCACCTGCACATGAGCGGGTGGAGGGGCAGAGAGAGAGGGAGACACAGAATCCGAAGCAGGCTCCAGGCTCTGAGCTGACAGCACAGAGTGCGACATGGGGCTCAAACTCACAAACTGTGAGATCGTGACGTGAGCTGAAGTTGGACGCTTAACCAACTGAGCCCCCCAGGCTCCCCAAAAATAAAATCTTTTAAAAAAAGAGCTCTGAAACGGAATAGGATACCATATATGTTTTTAAGTTTATTTATTTGAGAGAGAGAGAACGTGCACATGGGGGCATGGGTGAGCAGGGGAGGGGCACAGAGAGAGAGAGGAACCCAAGCAGGCTCTGAGCCGTCAGTGCAGATCCTGATGTGAGGCTTGAACCCACAAACCATGAGATCATGACCTGAAGTGAAATTAAGAGTCAGATGCTCAACCAACTGAGACCCACAGGTGCTCCAGGATACCATATTATTCAGCTTAGTGTTTATGTCTTAACTCATGACTCCTGTTGAATTTGTTTTTCCTTAAAGAATATATGGTTTTGAAACCCTTTGGCTGTGGGAAGGCAGCTGTTGCTCATTGCCTACCTGAACCTTTTTTTTTTTAATTTTGTTTATTATTTCTAGGAGAGAGAGAGACAGCGTGAGCAGGGGAGGGTCAGAGAGAGGGAGTCACAGACTGAAACAGGCTCCAGGCTCTGAGCTGGCAGTCAGCACAGAGCCCGACGCGGGGCTCGAACCCACGAACTGCGAGATCATGACCTAAGCGAAAGTCGGACGCTTAACCGACTAAGCCACCCAGGCGCCCCCTACCTGAACCTTTTTGTAGGATCAAGGTGATGGTATGCTTTCAACCGACTGTGGTTTTCCACCCAGTCTTTGTGGTTTGCTGAAATGTCAGCTGCCCGGAGTTTTGGAAGCCAGAAACAGCTGTGAAGCAAAAGACCACTGTTTTAGGTTTGGGCATACTGAGTTTTAGGTACAACTTGCATGCAGAGTGGTACATATATGGTTGTCACAGATGAGACGTTCGCTGAAGAAATACTGTCACTCTTGCTTGTGACAAAAGGACCAGTTCTAACATGTATGGCAGTTACAGCTTTGGGGTGTAAAGAGATTAGCGAGTCAGAGTATGCCCTTCTTGGAAACAGAGTTAAAGGAATGTTGGAGGCCACCAGGTCCAGTCTCCTACCTAGTGCAAGGGGCCCTTCTCTTTTAGGAAGCAAGAGCTCAGTATTTGTTCATTCATTCAACAAGCATTTATTGAGTATTTCCTGTGTACCTGGCACTATGCCATGTTAGGGAAGATGGCCAAGGTGTAGTTCCTGCCCACAGAAACTTATAATTTAATAGTAGGAATAAGAAAAGTATATCAATAGCTATAAAAATGCAGTATTAGAGGTACAAAGCATGCTGAAAATTCCAAGTTGACAGCTCTTGGGGTTTATTTGGCGGGAAGGGTAGCTGGGGCAAGGGAGACCAACATTATGAAAGAGATACTTTCTGGATGAGAAAGTTTTAATAGCTGAAGCTAGGGGAAGAGCACTCCAGGGACAGAAATAGCATGAGCAAAACAGGGAGGCTGGAAATCGAGCCATGTGTCTGGGACACATGAAATAAGTTTAATTTAATCTTCAACCGTGTTGAGGAGTAGATGTTATTGTCCCCATTCTATAGATGAGGGAGCCGAGGCTCAGGGATTAAGTAACTTGCCTAAGATCACATGGCTGTTAGGCGGGGGGTTCACACCGTGGTCTATCGGATTTCACATGTCTTCCCTTTGCCACTGTGTGCCACCCCATCAGGAAGCTCTCTGCCATTAGTTAGCCTCTGGGGACCAAGGGGGATGTATAAAGGGAATGTGGTTATTACACGGAGTGAAGTGCTGTAAGGCTGAGTTATTGGCCTTTGCCTTGGCCCCATATCCATGTTCATGTATAGCCGAGTGCTATTGACAAAGCCTTCCTAGAAGGGCAGGAGCAGGCCCTTTGCTTTTTTTGTGTCCTCCCAATGCCCAGTCTAGAATGGGCTTAGTGACTATTGATTCACCTACAGCTGGGGACCTTAGACTTTACGATCTGAAATTATCTTAGGGGTCATCTGGTCAGGCTTGGATTTGAGGAGGTATTTGGTTAAGTCACACAGCCGATTTGGTAGCAGAGTAGGCAAGAACATTTTAGTTTTGGTAGGGAAGGGCTCTCCCCATGCCCCGTGTGATTTCATACATAGGGGAAAGGGCTTAGCTCTTTGATGGAGCCTAGGGTGTTGAAATTCTCAGCTATACTTCAGGTCTGCATATTTGAAGATTGTATCTGAAAAATAAAAATTATACATCTCCTGAAAGATGGGATCTCAGCTACTTATCTGAGTAGAATAACAATTAGTGAAAGAGTGACTCAGGGAGAGAGAATTGCCTTAGTTTAGTCCCTCTGGCAAAATTCTAAACTAAAACATTTTTTTTATCCCAACTGGTATTGCTCTCCAACCCAATTTTGTTTTTATTAGGGATTATTTNCAGCTGAGCGTCTGATCTTGGCTCAGGTCATGATCTCACAGTTCATGGGTTCGAGCCCTGCATCGGGCTCTCTGCTGACAGTACAGAGCCTGCTTGGGATCCTCTGTCTCCCTCTTTCTCTCTGTCTGTCTGTCTTTCTCAAAAAATAAGTAAACATTTAAAGCTGAACTCTCTTGAAGTTCTGGCATTGGTTTCAAGTCAAAGGGGAAGGCATCAGGCCCAAACCTCAGCAGGCCCCTTGAGATACAAAGACACCTCTGTCAGGAGTCTTTCCATCAAGGAACCTAAGTCTGGCAGAGATAAGCCATGCAAATGTCACCATGATGCAAGTTAGAGTGAGACGTGTCTTTATAAAGGATGCAGAGCAGAAAGCTTGTGGAGTACATCCCTTTCTGCTCCCATGAACACTCGCTCCTGTGAGAAACCAGCCCAAAGATAAGTAGGAGTCAGTTATTCCTCAGCAAAGCTGGGGGAAAACATTGAAAAGATAAACAAAAAAGAACCAAAGATAGGTAGAAATCATCTGGTAGCCGGGCTCACACAGCAACTTCTCATCTGGCCCCGGCCGTCCTCCACGGCTCGCTTTCCCTTAACCAGGTTCCTTGGCAGTGCCTGGCTGGGCCACCCGTCTTCACACCGCTGTGCCCTTGCTCCATTTTCTTGAAGGGTTTTTAAGAAGGAGAATGATGTGGGGCGCCTGCGTGGCTCAGTCGGTTGGGCGTCCGACTTCGGCTCAGGTCATGATCTCCCGGTTCGTGGGTTCGAGCCCTGCGTCCGGCTCTGTGCTGACAGCTCAGAGCCTGGAGCCTGTTTCAGATTCGGTGTCCTTCTCTCGCTCTGCTCCTTCCCTGCTCATTCTCTGTCTCTCTCACTCTCTCAAGGATAAATAAACATTAAAAAATTTAAATACCAAAAAAGAAGGAGAACGATGTGATCAAAGATGGAGTTGAGCAGTTATCTGTCAGGCGCGCGGTGGAGGAGACGGTAGAGGCAGGGAGGCCGGTGGTGGAGGCTCTTACGCTTGTCCAAGTGAAGAGAGGTGAGGTGATGAGGCAAAGGTGGAAAGGGGGGGAAATGAGGGACATTTACAAAGTGGAACCAGTGGGATTTAGCGGCCTTTGGCTACCGGGGCGGAGGGGGAGTGAGGTGTCCAGAATGACCTAGGGGTTCCTAGCCGGTTTGGAAGTCCGCTTCCCTGGACAGGGGCTGTGTCCTGTCCATCACCGCACTCCTCGGGTTGGGCCTAGTCGCTGGCACAAAGTAGGCATTCAGTAAATGCTGGAGGAACGAATTGTTCGCCACTTTGGCAGGCCGAGCGTAATCCGCGAATTTGTATTCCCAGAGCACATGTTGACTGCTCTTTGGGAATGTGGTCCAGAAAGAACCTGTTCATGGGAGACCGTAGCGGTCTAGGCATTCAACCTTTCCCGGGCATGAAATGATATGCAGTTAATTGACGGTTGGCAGTAGAGATGAAGGTAATTCATTCGTTAATTCTCAGGCTTAGAGAATGGCTTCTCTCCAGGGTTGCCTTAAACCCCCAGTACTCCAGTGTGGTGGCGACATTTTGGCCTGCCTTTTACAGAAACAGGGTCTGTGGTGGCACCAGGCACGATCTTGGATTTAAAGTCTGAGCTCGCGATACCCAGGTGCGCCCTCCGCAAGGTCATGTTCTTTCAGGCTAAATAACAGAAGGGTAACCTTCAGCTGGGTCCCGTAAGATGATTTCTTCCACCAGCAATCATCCCTTTCCCCACCGGTTTCAAATGCAGTCATTTCTTTCATCTGTATTCCTATCTTGATTAGTGAGAAATTAATGAGCGTGTAAGATTTGATTTAGATAATGATTAATTAGGGGAAAAGGCACCGTTCTAATAGCAAGTCACTATTATATGCTAAGGAAATTAGTTAATATTTTTGGATGGCAAATTGACTTGTCCTCCGTTTAAAAAAATACCTTTTAAAAGAGCCTGATGTGTTTTTTGGTTTTTTTTGGTTCATTAGTAGAGCAACCTGTACTTAATCCTTTGGATAATTTTAATAGGCATCTTTTACTTTCCCTACCAGTCATGAAGCAACCAGTTTTGGATATCATTCATTCTTGTGCTAAATATCACTTTAATGATGATATTACATTATTATTTTTAGCACAGTGTACCTTTGTTAGCAAAAAAAAAATAATCTGCCGTTCATAAAGCAGACCTTGGCAATGAAATGTGTCAAATCATCATATATATATGTATATATGGAAAAGATTTCAATTTTCATTGTTACTGAGCCCTGACGATTCCTCCTCTTCTGTTGCTGTTTGAATATGTTTTATCTGTTCTTAGGAAAGTATAAGGATCAAGGTCTACATGAATCTTACGTCTCTTCTTTAATGGGTTTTCTAATGTGATTTTTGACAATTTATAGTCATTAGTAAAATTGCAGGCTAGTAAAATAACCAACATATTGAACACAATACAGGTAATTAGAGAATTGGCGGGCTGGAAGTGACCTTGAGGGCTGATGTAGTCCATTCTCAATTTCAGGCTGTAAGGCTTATCTTCCTACGCAGCACTCTTCACTGTTTTATGCTTTTGCTTGAGAACCAACAGTGGTCCTTTACTGTCTACGGGGTCAAGCCCACAGGCTTTTGTTTGCATTCAAGGCCCTTCACATTCTGACCTGATAATCTATCTGTGCCCTAGATTCCAGCTTCTCTTTAGGCAGATTAGACTTGCCCTACTACACTGCTGGGGCCACACCCATTTTACCCATTGGCATCTTCAGATCCTTCCTGTCTAGCTCAAGCCCCACCTCTCCTGGAAATTTTGTTTGGCCCCCAGAGCCTCTAGTGAGCATTCATCTATCTAGCAAATGTCAATAGCATGTATTTCAAAAATCCACTTTATTGAGATAATTTACAGACAAGAAAGTGCACCAGATTTGAGTACCGAATTTAATGAGTTTTTACAAATGTATATGCCCATGTAACCACTGCCCCAATTAAAATAGAGACTATTTCCATCACTTCAGAAGAATAATACTGCATATTTTGTCACCTAACCATGTACCAACTTTTACTGTTCTCTAGCTATTTTTGTGTGAAAATCTGGTCTCTTAGTGTGAGTTTTGTATTTGTTTATTTTAATTTTACTTAACACATATTGTGCGAAGAAGGCTAAGAGCTTTACCTGCACACTCTCACTCAGTCTTTGCAAGAACTCTAGAAGGTAAGCGCTATTGATAATCCCATTTTAGAGATGGGAACAAAGAGGCATGTGGAATTTAAATAACCCGCCCTTGCTTCTTGCACAGCTCTCAAATGGTGGGGATAGGACTAAATTTTCCGCAACTCGACGAGGGGGCCATATAGCGCATTTGCTCTTTCCTGCCCACGAGTGCTCACCTCCAGGCCATTAATACTTATTGCCTTGGAATAAAAGCCGATAGAACAGACCCATTTAGATAGATTCATACACACTGATCACTGTCCTCTTCCAGTTAGGGACGGGCTTGGGCCTGGAATGGGGTCTCTGCGTGAGTGTGTGAGTCTATGACTGCATCGCAAAGGGGGACTGAAGTCCCAGTTCAGGGGAGGTGGCTAAGGGAAAGCAGAAGCAGTCTCAAATGTCAAGTCCTTGAAAGGACCCAAAAAAGAGCAAGAACTGGGCCCAAATGATGGAGGTGGAGAAAGCAAGACCACAGGCAGCCAGGCTGAAGGCATCCCCCGACCCGAGAACCCAGCAGGAAAGAGCCTTCGGCGAGTCCACCTGCGGCCTGGCCTCTGGGAGGAGAGCAGCCAGGAAGGGCGCCCAGCTGGGACACACGTGTGGATAATCCTGCAGAGGAGCACTACCGTGACCCACACATCCCCTCCCAGCTGTAGGGTCCGGAACCAGACCCAGGGTGCAAGCGAGACATTGCCTCAAAATAATCCAAAATGAATTACTTTAGAGTTCCTTCAAGGGAAACATCTATTTGTGTATCTTCAATTTGGAAATTGATTTTTGTGGTATTTGAAAATATTTTTTCCAAGAGCAGCGTCAGGCAGACAATGTTTTCAGGGTCATCTGTCTCCCTCTTTTTAGATCACAGAGACACAAAGTTTTTT
>NW_027529518.1:1274808-1278649 GCF_008692635.1 Crocuta crocuta | reverse complement strand
AATTCAACACTATGTGCACAGGGCCGAATGGGATTGACAGGGCTTCCCAAGGAGATGTGTGTCACTCTCTGCTCTTCAGGAACGAAAAATCTTGGAGAGGAGATTATAGCATGAAGGTACTTTTTAATCCTCCAGAATAAATGGGNATTCCACTTTTAGATAAAAAAATGTGAGCAATTCTTTGATGAATGTGGCCAACAATTATTTTTCCTTTCCATCTAATAAAGGAGTTATTTCCCTTTAATCTTCTTCTGTTCCAGACATTCTTAGAGAATGCTATGCTATTTACTGTGTCTTTTGTAGGTTGCATCTTATTTCTTGAATTGGCCTTTCCGCTTTGATTTATTCAAGTACCTACCAGTTTGCCGTGTACCCTCCCTCGGTTTACCTCCTTAGTTATTTGCCCTTGGTTACTTTTTATTCATCCCACTTGAGATTTGGTTTCCAGAGTAATTCTTTGTTTTGTTGATGAGTATTCCTCTTTCAATTCTTTCTGTACTTTTAGCTTTGGTGTTCTGCTTTTGTTTCTTTTGTGCGTCTGTTCATGTACTGAAATGGTTATATTTCATTATTGTCATTTCTTGTAGGCATGTCTAGCTCTCCTGGCTCACTTTGTTCCTTATGTTCTCTTATGCGAGAGCTTATTTTAGGCTGGCCTGTGAGTTACATGGAATTTACTTAAAATGTTTTTCCCTTTGGCGTATATTTCTCTCCTTCCTGGTTTGGAAATCCTGAATTCTTATCATTTTATATATGTTTTATTTCCCCCCAAATGTGCAGCTCTTAGCCCCCAGATCGGCTATATGGGCTTATTAACTACCCAGGCAATGATAACTGGGAGGGAGGATAAATATTGCTATATGTTCATGTCTTATATTTGCTTATAACCTGCACCTTTCTTTATGACATCTGACATGTTTTCCCCAAAATTCCCATTTGATGTTTTATCCCTTTCAAATTTCAGCTCAACTAATTCTTGAGGTTGTGGGAGTTTTTACAATGATAGCCTTAACCGAGCCAGGGAAGGGACACCGTATTCAAGCTCTAAGTTACTTTATGAATGATCATAGCAAAGGCAAACAAAACTGGTGTCATGGTAATTCAAAGAGGCGGTCCTGGGTTTCTATAGGTATACCGAGTGCTAATTTGTTACCTTCTAAGATCTAAGCAGCTCATAGCATTTCACAGAGGAAAGATATGAGCGCCATTTTTTTTATGATTCCCACTAACTAGCTAGAGCTGGTAGAGATAGGAACAGTATTAATAGCCGCCCTGCCAAATAAACCCTGCTGTTCCTGAAAACTGTAAATCATCACTAGTGGAAATTTAGAAACACAAAGGAGTCTGTTTATGACATTTAATTTTATGAATGTATTCAGATACAAATATTTTATTTTTTTAAGTTTATTTATTTATTTTGAGAGAGAGAGAGAGAGAGAGAATCCGAAGCACCCTCTTCATTGTCAGCACAGAGCCCGATGTGGGACTCGAACTCACCAACTGTGAGATCCTGACCTGAGCCGAAATCTAGAGTCAGATGCTTAGCGACAGAGCCACCCAGGCACCCTATCAAATACAGATATTTTAAACACATATGACTTAGGCATCAGTTTACCAAGGAAGCAAATAAAGCATTGATAAGTGGACAGAACTTGGTATATGGAAAATTTCTGCTACATAGGATTTTCCCATCTACACGTGTGTCCCAGACCAACCTTCCTTAAATCTAGATTAGCCACTCTTCCCGAAGGGGACTCTTTCCCTTTGTGGTCCAGTAAACTGCATCAATTTCTACTCCTAGAACAGCCTTATGTTTTGTAACCTCATGTAGAAAGAATACAGTGAGCTAGCTCTGCTTTCTTTTTCAGAAGATAATCATAAAGCCTTTAAGCTTAGACCATATTTAAAATCAGTTTAAGGCTTGTATATGAGATTGACATTTATAGGAGATAAATCTGAACTCTGCGTCTCCAGATCTCAAATTGTATTTTGACACATTAAATATCACCTTTCCATCCAGTGCTGTAAATTGCAGTGCTGGATTCGGTTTGGTGATATGTATTATCTGTGCTCTCGGTTTACTACCTTTGTCAGCAGCTCCCTTGACGAAGGGGAATTGACGAAGGGGAAGGGGAGAGCTTGGAGTCTACACCCCAGACTCCCAACAGTGATGTCATGTGAGGCAAAACTTGATGAATTTCGTTCCTAAATTAAGAAAATAAAACTTGGACACATACATGAAGGTCATGATTAACTGGATAGGGAAATAAAGATGGAATAAAAATAAATTCTCTGCTCACTGAGGACTAACTAGTGTCTCACCGCATACCCACCCCCAACTCCATTTTTTAAAACCTCATTGTTGCAAAGCTGTCTGAAACATTTCTGTGTATGCGTTTTAGCCTTACTTCAGTAAGATTGGATGTGTCTTATGGAACCTTACTTGCCGAGGTCTTTACAAGATGTTGAGGGAGGCTTCCCTCTGTCCCATATACATGTTTGGTCATCCCGGCTAACTATGTTGCTGTATGGCACTCATTCCCTGTGCATTAGGTATTTATCTCTGTGAATTCCTTTAGACAGTGAGCTCTTTGGGGGTAAGGACCATGTCTCTCTTGTTCAAAGCGGTACCTTAACCATGTAGCATGGGGCTTGGTGCATAGAAGATGAGTTAGATGGAGTCCTCTGAGAAGCAGAAGGGCCTAGATTTCTCGGGGAAAACGCTCATGCTGAAGGATGCTGGAAGAGCCCTTGGACTGTGGTGCAGGGCCCAGCTGAGGAAGGAGGGAAAGAAGGAAGGGAGAGTAGGAAGAATCTTTGACTGCAGTACGGTTGTTTTTAAAGATTTTTTTCAAATGTTTATTTATTTTTGAGAGAGAGAGGTAGGGAGCAAGCAGGGGAGGAATAGAGAGAGACAGAATCGCAAGCAGACTCCACTCTGTCAGTGCAGAGCCTGATGTAGGGCTTGAACTCACGAAACATGAGATCTGAACCTGAGCCGAAATCAAGAGTCAGACGATTAACCAACTGAGCCACCCAGGCACCCTGACTGCAGTGCAGTTTTAAGAAAGTTTTGTCAAGGTCAATGGGGAGTCCTCGAGCCAAAATCCCTGTCAGCAAAGTCCTGTGTCTCACAAGGCTTAGCATCTTTGTTATGCTCAGTCATCGGCTGGGAGCAGCCCCTAAAGATTACTGTCTGGGTACAACATGGTGGGGAATTCAGAGCGTGGCAGCTGGGCCCGTTCGTCAGTTTCGCTCCACGCAGTAGGGGATCTTGGATGCACATTTTCGTGTGGGCACCACAGAAGGATCTCAACAAACACTGACTGAAGGGAGAGTTTGAGTCCAGTGAGAGTTGCAGAAGAGGAAGGAGATTGGATTTAAAATGCGTTGAGCCCTAATATTTGCTAGTATTGGTGGAGGATATAAAATCACGGACGCCCCCTCATTTCCTTCATCTCTCCTCAAATGTTACCTTACAAGAGAAGCCTTCCCTAACTACCACCCTATATAAATAGAAGTGTCCTTGCAACTGCCTCCTTCCCTATCTCCTTCACTTTGGTTTTTAAACATTAAAAAAAATTAACAGCTTTATTGAGGTATAATTGACATACAATAAACTACACACATTTTAAGGGCATAATTTGATAATTTTGACACATATACACAGCCATGAAATATTCACTGCAATCAAAATGATGAATATATCCATCACTCCCCCAAATTTCCTCACTCCTGCCCCATCCCTGCCCTCTAGCCCCTCCCCAACACCACTGAACCACTTTCTGTCACTATAGATTAATTTTCATTTTGTAGAGTTTGTATAAATGGAGCCATAGAG
>NW_027529518.1:1269187-1274667 GCF_008692635.1 Crocuta crocuta | reverse complement strand
TAGCTAAAACATGGAAAGAGCCTAAGTGTCCATCAACAGATGAATGGATCAAGAAGATGTGGTTTATCTATACCATGGAATACTACATGGCAACGAGAAACAATGAAATCTGGCCATGTGTAGCAACATGGATGGACCTTGAGGGTGTTCTGCTGAGCGAAATAAGTCAGGCAGAGAAGGACAAATATCATATGTTTGCGAGTATGTAGTTTTTTTGATGTTGCTTCTATCACTTGGCATAATGTTTTGGGGATTCACCTATGTGGTAGCACATCGATAGTTTATTCCTTTTTATGGCTGAGTAGTATCCCACTGTATGTGTCTACCACAGTTTGTTTTCCCTTCCTTAACTTTATTTTGTCTGTAGTACTTACCGCTACTTGACTATATGTGTATGTATATACAAACTATATATAAACTCCCTACATATACAAACTATATATCTCTGTTATATATATTTACTGTATCCATAGTGCTTGGTACAAGGCAGGTGCCCAATAAAATATTTGTTGAATGACTCCCATCTGCTCCCCTGGCTTCAGTTTTCATTCGCATGCTGATGACTTCCATGGGTGCAGAAATGTCTCACATTACCAGCAAAGAACTGAGAATGACAAAGGTGTCCGTCTTTGGGAAATGTGGCGGATGATGATCATTGACTGAGATATAGAACACAAGAGACGGAACTGTGTGCGTGTTTGCATGTGTGTATGTGCACGTGCACACGTATTGGATACACAAAGTTCAGTGGAGTTTTGGAACTCAGGAGAGCGGTAAGGGCTGGGTTAGGTAGTTTAGCAGTCCCATGGGTATAGATGAGATCATGGGTGAGGGGAGATGTAGAAAGAGGGGGCAGAATGAAACTAAAGTGATAGGCAGAAGAAGAGGAAGCATGACAGATAAGAGAGGCCCCAGCAGTAGGTGTGTGGCAGGGGAGGTGGATAGGTTCACTAAAACAACGCAGGAGGTGAGTGTTTTAAGAAGGAAATATTGGTCAACTGTGAGGGAAGTTGCCAAAGATCACGTCGGACGAGGACTAAGAAGACGTTCCGATTCCCTCTTTTTAGAATAAGTGAGGAGATCATTCATTTGGCAAATTTTTATGGGGCTGCAAAAATAAAAAAGCATTGTGCATCGTAAGTGAAGTAGCTGAGGAGTTCAGAGGTCAGCGTTTGAACAGAGCGCAAATGTTGTAGCTGTCAGGGAGTTTGATGATTGTCTGAATGTTAATATTGTCCTTTGGATATTTCATCTGGGAATCTTATCCTAGACCTTTAGTGAAAACAACAACAGCAAAGCTTTGATATGATATTGATGTTTTAATCATTTATCCCAAAAAGCCACATTGGGTTGGCAGACATACATTTCATTAGGAAATCATAACTGGAATTTTGAAAATTGCTTCTTGGTTGTGCTCTCATTCATAAATTATAATCAAGAAAAATAAATGGTAGGGGTGAAGATTAATCTTTTAACGGACAAATTAAATATCGGTGTTCAATGACGTATACTTGGGCTGTAAATTAGTTTATGCAGAATTTATGAGTCAAACCTCGGCAATTAATTCGGATGGTTATTCAAAAAGAATCAGTCATAAGGATAATGAGGAGAAAGCAGGGATCAGTTAAGATAAACACTAATTTTGAAAAAGCAAGATTTCAGGGTATTTAAAAAAAGTACATTGTTTGGCCTTGTNCCCTTCCTTAACTTTATTTTGTCTGTAGTACTTACCGCTACTTGACTATATGTGTATGTATATACAAACTATATATAAACTCCCTACATATACAAACTATATATCTCTGTTATATATATTTACTGTATCCATAGTGCTTGGTACAAGGCAGGTGCCCAATAAAATATTTGTTGAATGACTCCCATCTGCTCCCCTGGCTTCAGTTTTCATTCGCATGCTGATGACTTCCATGGGTGCAGAAATGTCTCACATTACCAGCAAAGAACTGAGAATGACAAAGGTGTCCGTCTTTGGGAAATGTGGCGGATGATGATCATTGACTGAGATATAGAACACAAGAGACGGAACTGTGTGCGTGTTTGCATGTGTGTATGTGCACGTGCACACGTATTGGATACACAAAGTTCAGTGGAGTTTTGGAACTCAGGAGAGCGGTAAGGGCTGGGTTAGGTAGTTTAGCAGTCCCATGGGTATAGATGAGATCATGGGTGAGGGGAGATGTAGAAAGAGGGGGCAGAATGAAACTAAAGTGATAGGCAGAAGAAGAGGAAGCATGACAGATAAGAGAGGCCCCAGCAGTAGGTGTGTGGCAGGGGAGGTGGATAGGTTCACTAAAACAACGCAGGAGGTGAGTGTTTTAAGAAGGAAATATTGGTCAACTGTGAGGGAAGTTGCCAAAGATCACGTCGGACGAGGACTAAGAAGACGTTCCGATTCCCTCTTTTTAGAATAAGTGAGGAGATCATTCATTTGGCAAATTTTTATGGGGCTGCAAAAATAAAAAAGCATTGTGCATCGTAAGTGAAGTAGCTGAGGAGTTCAGAGGTCAGCGTTTGAACAGAGCGCAAATGTTGTAGCTGTCAGGGAGTTTGATGATTGTCTGAATGTTAATATTGTCCTTTGGATATTTCATCTGGGAATCTTATCCTAGACCTTTAGTGAAAACAACAACAGCAAAGCTTTGATATGATATTGATGTTTTAATCATTTATCCCAAAAAGCCACATTGGGTTGGCAGACATACATTTCATTAGGAAATCATAACTGGAATTTTGAAAATTGCTTCTTGGTTGTGCTCTCATTCATAAATTATAATCAAGAAAAATAAATGGTAGGGGTGAAGATTAATCTTTTAACGGACAAATTAAATATCGGTGTTCAATGACGTATACTTGGGCTGTAAATTAGTTTATGCAGAATTTATGAGTCAAACCTCGGCAATTAATTCGGATGGTTATTCAAAAAGAATCAGTCATAAGGATAATGAGGAGAAAGCAGGGATCAGTTAAGATAAACACTAATTTTGAAAAAGCAAGATTTCAGGGTATTTAAAAAAAGTACATTGTTTGGCCTTGTTTGCCGTGTGTGTGTGTGTGTGTGTGTGTGTGTGTGTGTGTATGATATTCTGCTTATTGAAACATTAAAAACTTGTTTGTTTCAGGATCAGATTTGCAAGTATGTCTCCCCAAGGGCCCAACATGCTGCTCCAGAAAGATGGAAGAAAAGTACCAGCTAACGGCGCGCTTGAACATGGAGCAGCTGCTTCAGTCTGCGAGTATGGAGCTCAAGTTCTTAATTATTCAGAACGCTGCGGTTTTCCAAGGTGAGTTCTGGGGGTCGGCTCAGATGTGCTGCTCAATGGCATCATTATTTGGGCACCGGGCTTTCAAATGCTAAGTATAATTTCTAAATTACCATTCCAGCATTAATGCTTGCTATAAGAACCTCCCAGTGAGAAATTCTGTTTAAGGAAAAACACAGTTTTTAGAGAAGCTGCGTTTTCACTCTTCAGAGAGGTGGGGCATTGTCAAAACTAACGTCCAAGGACATTCTGTTTACCTGTACGCAGAGGCGGTAAATCTCTGCAGAAAGAGTAAATGATATTTTCTCTCTAAGAGCACTTCAGGCTTGGTGAAAAAACAAAACAAAAGTTTACTTGAATACCAGTTTTCTCCAGGAGTGGCTTAGATGCTTTTGGAACATGCCTGAACTCCTTCTGACCACTGGGACCGTTTCCATAGAGATGGGGAGCTTGGTTTGAGGGCCGTGCGTTTCCTTATTTGTGTGAGTGGTTACTCTTCCTTCTTTGTGAGTCTCAGTTCTTACTACACCTGTGTGTGGCTGTCACGTTTAATGGATAAAAACCCAAGGCACAGAATGGTTAAGTAACTTGCCCAAGGTCACACAACTAATAAATGGTGAAAGCAGGATTTGAACCTAGGCGGCCTGGCTCTTAGAGTCCATACTTTTAACTACCTCAGTATGCTGCCTCCTGGGAGGGGCAATTAATTACAGATGTTGGGGCTTTCTTCTGTCTTTCCTTAGGCACATGGAATCAGATGCCTTTTTCTTGCTCTACAGAGAATTGGGATCAGGTAGAAAAATAACACTTCTGGGGCGCCTGGGTGGCTCAGTCGGTTAAGCGTCCGACTTGGGCTCAGGTGAGGATCTCACGGTTTGTGAGTTCGCACCCGGCATCGGGCTCTGTGCTGAGAGCTCGGAGCCTGGAGCTTGCTTCAGATTCCGTGTCTCCCTCTCTCTCTGCCCCTCCCCCGCTCACGCTCTGTCTCTCCTCCTCTCAAAAATGAATAAACATTTAAAAATTTTTAGAAAATAACACTTCTGACTACTTAACATTCCAAAGACTTAGATTTATGGTACCTGGATAAGGATCAACCTGTTTGAATTGTAAGGTGGACTGATTATAGCTTACTTTGTGTATTACAAGGAAGTTTTTAGAATTAGCTAAGAAAATTATTCAAATTAGCTAATAAAGCATACATTCATAATAGTTTCTAGGGTCAAAGCCTCAGGGGATGTTGGGTTGATTATATGAAGTACAGTATATAAGCATGAGGTATTTGTTAACTTATTTATGCACTCAGACTCTTGTGAAGAGTTTGTTGAGACTAACAATTTGGCGATATAATGAATAATTTAAACAGATTTTAAAAATACATGTACCGTTCATGTACTTCTTAGATTGGTTTTGGAGCTGTTCTGCTGGCTGAAAGTGGGGTGATAAGCAATGGGACTTGAGAATTGGGTTGAAACAGGGAGGTGAATCTTATTCTTTGGGGTGTCAAGGTGCTTTTCAGAATGGAGTATTTATGATTTGTTTCATCCTCAGGATAACCAGGCCAACAGGTGTTATCATACAACTGTGGCCTGGTGGAAGTGGGTGGTAGAGCGATCACACTGGTGTTCCCGCACACAGGGAAGCGGGCACAGCTGTCCATCTGAGAGCCTTGCGTGGCAGCTTCTCTATCTCTGTCTGGTCCTGCGTTTGACATACTGTGTTTTCTAGTCCTGGGAGAGCACAAGACTAGGAAGAAAGGAAGTTCTGACCAGATTTTAACTGGATTAGCATGGAGGGGGAGCACTAGTCATGTGGACAGGGGCTGGAGAGTGGGGGCAGCCCCTACTAGTTGTATTCTTCCTCTCTCTGTCTCTGACACCCATGCGTGCACGCGTGCGCGCACCCCCTCCCCCCCGCCCACGTTATTCCTCAAATTGTGAAGATAGGCAGAAGGACAGACACACTGGCAAAGGAACACGGAGACAAGTAGGCGATGTCTGAACCCATTGTTGGAGCCTTCTACCTCATCACCATATGTACTCAATTTTTTATCTTGGTTCATTCACTTTTCTTATTCTTTCCCTGCTCCACATTTAGAGAAAATAAACCCCATGAGAAAAAAGAAACCATGGTTTCTTTTATGCCACGTTTGTAGAAACATTGCCCCCAAATTCTTTCTATAACATACATGGGGAGGCACAAGAC
>NW_027529518.1:1267463-1268185 GCF_008692635.1 Crocuta crocuta | reverse complement strand
GACTGCCGCAAGATGGTGTATTACTGATTGCTAAGAAAAAGAGAGCAGCCCCTTTTTCCTTATAATTATTTATTATTGTAATGAACTTAAAAGGAGAGGGCACAAGTGTTTCTTCCTTAAAATACACTCCCCCCTCCAAGCTTCTAGCAGACCAGATCATTGCTCTAATTCTTCACTGATATGAAATTTGATGCAAGCTATTTTCTCCACCATACAAAGTTGAGGAAGGCACATCTTGATCTTGGCCTAGATCCATGATCTCTTTAGGATTCCTTCGCTGGTCCACATTGGGGGTATTTAAGCTGTGAGCGCTTTCTGCAAATATGTGCACAGTTCCACGAGCAATCCTTACTGCCTCGATGTGGATTTTATGTCTTCGTTTGCAAGAAGCCTTTGCCCTCATAAATGAGCCTGGGGCCCTTTGCTACAGTGGTTGGAGTGTTCTCTTGCTAATGTTGTTTTGATAATGATTGAAGCGTTAAAAAAAAAAAGTTCTTTATTTTCAATCTTTGCATTGCTTTGTTTCCTAAATTTAATTTACTTGGATGTGCTTAGTAAAATGGGGCAGCAGAATTGTTTTTTGTTTCTGCTTAATTAATTCTTTTTGAAAAACTCCGCGAAAAGATTTTCTTTCCTCTTTTTCTTCTCCCCTACCTAATAATAATTACGATGATAATAATAATAGTGGCAATTTATTAAGTGCCTACTATATGATGTTTACT
>NW_027529518.1:1262884-1267428 GCF_008692635.1 Crocuta crocuta | reverse complement strand
CATGAGATTTTCCCAGCGGCCCTCTGAGGTTCGTACTGTAATTATCTCCATTTTACAGATGAGGAAACTCATTGAGGCCACAGCTTCTTCCAAACCATCATGTGACATGGTTTTCCTTGTTCTTAGTGTGCTTTACATGAAACAAAATTCTTTGGGGGGGAGATGAANCCCGCACTATTTTTCCCCTTCTTCTCCCCCATGGTCCTCTGTTAAGTTCCTCCTAATCCTCCTATATGGGCAAACATATGGTATCTGTCCTTCTCTGTCTGAGGTGCCCAACTCTAGATATCGGCTCAGGTCACGATCTCACAGTTCTTGGGATCAAGCCCCATGTCGGGCTCTGTGCTGGCCACATGGAGCCTGCTTGGGATTCTTTTTCTCTTCCTCTCTTTCTGCCCCTCTCCCACTTGCACTCTCCCTCTCTCTCCAAACTAATAAATTAACTTTAAAAAAAAAGCCCCAACAAGTTACAAAATTTGTGGTCCTTAAGAAGAAAACTGGAATAGAATTCTGAATTTTTCATCCTATCTCTACCACCTCTACAACGTCAAGCCTGGAATTTGGTTTTCTTTGCTGCATTTTCTTCTAACCTTCAAATGTGAGCTCTCAGGAAGTACTTGGGGGTATGCCTTAAGTTTTTTCTGTATGGTCGACGATTCCAGTCTTCCCCAAGGTGCCACTGACTTTGAGTGAGACCAGGCTCTTCAGCTTTTCTGGAAGTTGCCTAACCCACAATTTGAACTGGCTTTATCAGACGGTAGAAACCATGGTAAAGCAGCAAACAACATCTCTGTGTTCCTGAAACATCAAGGAGCTCCTGCCTAGGTAGCTGAAAGCTCCTTGGGTCATTGTTCAGTGCCTACTACTGTTTATGCGTGGTCTTTACAAGCTTGATTTTCTAGTTTTCTACCCAGAGAAGCAGATAAGCAGTTAAATGGAAGGGTTATAGAAGACTGCCAGAGTGAGGTACATACGAGCAGGAAGAAGTTACGAGTGACAGTAAGAGTGGAAGACATAAAAGTAGACCCATGAGCTCACTGAATGTGGCAGCCCAGAGGGCATTCAGGAGAGGGGTGTATATCCTACATGCCCCAGGAGCCCCTGTAGTATAGTGGGCCCAGCAACTGATGTCCATAGCGATGGTTGTGAATCAGTCAAGATCAAATTATTTTCACTGGTTTTTCTCCCTTCACATTTCCATTTTATTTTATTTAATTAATTTTTAAAAAACGTTTATTTGTTTTTGAGAGAAAGAGAGAGACAGACAGCACAAGCAAGGGAGGGGCAGAGAGAGAGGGAGACACAGAATCTGAAGCAGGCTCCAGGCTCCGAGCTAGCTGTCAGCACAGAGCCCGACGTGGGGCTCGAACCCATGAACTGCAAGATCATGACCTGAGCCGACACTTAACCACTGAGCCACCCAGGCGCCCCATCACATTTCCATTTTAGGTGGCTAAAAAATATATTGAGGGGCTGAAAGGCAGTGGAAGGAGCACTGGGCTTGGAGTCAGAACATTTAAATTCTAGTTCTAATTCTGCTTTTGTAAGCTTTATGACTTTAGGTGGTTATTTGGACTCTCTTAGCCTCAGTTTTCTTATCTGCAAAATGGGGGATATTAATTACAATCCTGCTTACCTCATAGGGTAGAGGCAATGTATGTAAGTGTCTTGAAACCTGTAAAGCACTGTATACGTGCATTATTATGTCGCCTGCTCATTTATGTGGCCTGCTGTATCCCAGGTGGTGGCGGATGAATGGCCCGGTCCCGTTACAGACGGTAGCCTAGATAAAGCTGGAGGCCATGATGTCACTCACCTCTTTTTGCCACCTACAGCTTCATTGCACAATCGAGGGAGCACATAGGCAAAGTAACCTTTGAAAAAGGGGCTTATTCTGTGCATTCTTAGATGTGAAGCTGTGCTGTTTGCAATGTCAGTACTGCCAGGAGCAATCCTTTTTGTCAGCTCCCCGAAGCTTCTCTTCTGGCCCCTATCCGGTATATTTTACACGCAGACCAGCGGCTGGATTAGGAAGGGAAATTTGTGGTCAGGCCATATATTTTTTTTTCAGGCCATATTTTAATTGCGTGGTCCGGTCCATGATATCATGGCCAGGAGAAGGAACGTGGGAGTCCAAGTTTAGAGATGTCGCCCGGACCTTCACCCAGCGTTGCAGGGCTTTCTTCTGCCTGCTTTCCAGAGAGGAGATGAAAATGACGTCCCCACATTGGCGGCGGGGGGTGGTTGGCGACAGCGTTTCTGTGCTGCTGTTTCTCTACTCACTTGTTTTCCATTTCCATCTGCTCTTGGCAGTTCCTACACTTTTTTTTCCCCCTGTCAGATCCCTGTCTCTCCCACTCCCCCTAAATAAAATTGACCTTGGTTAGAACACCCTTTTCCATCAGCTCAGAGCAATTTCTCCAGTCACTTCTGCTTGAAATAACTGTTTAGGGACATTATTCAAGCAAAGCTTTTTTCCTTCACAGTTAATATGTGACTAAATAATTGCTTGGATGTTGATAAACATGTTTTTGAGATTCAATCATTTGTTAATTTAGTTTTTATAATGTTATGGGGGGTTTGAAGTGAGCACCGAGCAATTTTTCTCCATTTTGCAATGTTTCCCCTTGACTAGGCTGACAGTTCTCCTCTCATGCTCCAGCTCTGTGCCGGGCCGAGCCCCACTGAGTCCCCAACTCAGGCCACTGGCCATTCTGTCTCTCAACCCTTTCTTGGTTGAAAATGACCTACGGGAGAGAATAATTACACTGATGTCTAATCAGAGCGTAATTCATTTGCCAGGGCTAACTCTAATAACATTAAACCGAATAGAAGAATTTTAGGAACGCAAACCATGACCGTGAGTGAGGTTATAGATCCTCAAAAATGTAAATTATTAATCAAACCACTCATCTGTAAGGCAAAGCTCTAGTAATCCCATTATAAAGGGGTGAATTTCTCATCAGAGCCAAGAAGACGCTTTCTTTAATTAGTGTACTTCTATGGCATGGACTCAAAGAGAGATTTTGGTTACAAAGTTTTTTAAAAAATGCGATTCTTTAATTATTAGTGCTATTGGAAAAACAATTGGAGACTGGGCGTTTAAAGTCATTTCGGTTTCAAACTAAGAACTGTTGGATTCAATTCAGTTTCAAAATTCTGTGGCTTTCACAGAGCCAGAGGCTGGGGGAGTTGTAAACCTTTACTGTGCCCTCTATTGATTTAGAAAAGTCAGTCATTAGGCTGAAAACCATTTAATAANCTCCTTTTCCCTCCTCCCGCCTTCCAGCCAGTCGCCAGGTCTTGTTTCTTCCTTCACGCTCCCTCACACCTTTCCCCTCCACCCCCTTCCCCGCTGTCCTCTCTGGGTCCCAGTGGTCTCCTTGAGTGCATACTGATGCCTGCTGGCCCTGTCTCTGATTTGAGGTCCGCGCTCCAGGGGCTCCCACCGAGACTACCAGCAAAGGCGGGGGTTCCCGCCTTTGGACTCCTTTGCCTCCTGGTCCAGCTACGGAGTAGGGCTTAAGAGGGCTGGCTCTGGGCTCATTGGGGCTGGGTTTGAATGAGTCTGGGTGGGGATGGATAGGACAAGTGGGATGGGTGGGGGGAGGAGAAGGTTGAGGGCCTGGGCCAAGAATCAAACCTCCTCTCTGGACACGCACTAAGTCAGTGAGAGATGAGTGGAAAGTCTCCTGGTCCAACGTGTTCTGTCTGTATCTATCTCGCTGAAACCTCACAACAACTCTCTGAGGTGAATACTGTCATTAGCCTCATTTGGCCTTGAGGAAGCCTGGGTTTATTTAGAGAGAGATGAAGTGACGTGGCGAACGTCAGCCAATAACTGGCAGAGACAGGACTCGAACCCTGGCCTAGGCCCTTAATCACCATACGTTATACATCGCCTCTCTGTATTTTGTGTCACGGTCAATGGGCAACCTCCCCAGTTCTAGCTTTCTTCCTTGCAAGGGAATTCTGTTGCATTTAGTTGAAAACCGTTTGCTGAGCAAGACATGCTAGCATGTCTGGAGGCAGGCATTGTGGGGGGGATTCAAAGACAAAAACTACTTCATGCTTACCTTCAAATTCTAGAAAGCAAGGCTTTTATACATGAATAACTCGGGAACAAGGCATCCTAAGAGCAGTGCTGTAAGAAGTGTTTTAGCAGTTTTCTAGGGGGAGTAAGGATAGATTCAGGTTTTGTAGGGTCCAAAGCTTATATGGTCTGGAGGCCCTCTTTAAGGGCAAGAAGACCAAATGAAAACTACACAACGCCCATGGCTCTTGCTGGAGGAGGCTTGCACGTGTGGGTCCCTACAGCTTAGACTTGATTAGCTTCACAGAAGACCCACCTCTGTAGGGGGAGTGTGAGGTTGGAGAAGATTAATTCCAACTAGAGGGTAGAGGTTCTTGGAGGATATTGCTTGTATGAGTTCCCCAGACAGGCATGGCTCTTGATCAAAGAGAAGGGCAGGTGAGGCAGTCAGGTAAATCAGTTCACTTCTTTTTCTAAATTAAATTAAAATTTGAACACTATTAATTGCCCA
>NW_027529518.1:1262384-1262598 GCF_008692635.1 Crocuta crocuta | reverse complement strand
CCCCGAGCCATTTCCTTTAAACAGGGTTAAATCAGATGAGGGCCGTGAAGACCTCAGCTCTCTGCCGGTCTGTAGGAATCACATGCATGGTAGCCATGTTTTTCGTTATTCCCTGTTGTACACTTGTAAGCCTAATCGTCGATGAAGTCTGTGGTATCTTTGCCTTGTAGTATTGACTGTCCTGTAAATAGCCCAGAAACATTTTAAAAACTGC
>NW_027529518.1:1261237-1262176 GCF_008692635.1 Crocuta crocuta | reverse complement strand
CAGAAAAAAACAGGCTTGTAACATTTTTATGTGTTTTCTTCCTTTCTCTCTCTGTGTGTGTGTGTATATTTAAGACTAAATAGTATGCAGTTTCCAAATGGTCCCCTAGTGGTCTGAATGAGTTAACGTAGCCTCGAGATCTGACTAGCAATGGCAGACTCTGATTTCATTGGGTTGCATTAGGAGGAAGGGCACANAAGCTGCCACTATTTTCCCTCTCCTGGGATCCTGTGTTTTTCCTTTCGAACACTTACCAAGTTTGTAGTAATACATGCGTGGATATTTGGTTATTAACGTGGCTTTTCTGGAGAATGATCTGAGGGTAGGGCTTATGTGTATTCTACTTCACTGCCATATCCCCGGGTGACATATTAGATGGTAAATGTGTGAAAACACACACACATGCGCATGCGTGCACGTGCACACACACATAATTAAAATTAGTGGAATTAATAGAAACAGATTTCCAAACTCTTCCATTTCCTCTGTAACAAGTACCACGATGACCAAATAGAAAAACCTATAACCTGTTGCCTGCGGCATTTATGTTTGGGTTTTAAAATCTACTCAGATATAAGATCTTAAAAGTGTGGCTAATCAGTTGATGCTTGCCCATTTTGAGGTGGAGGGGCTTATGCATACGTGAGCCCCTGCCTCTCCTTATGGCCTTACCACCCCCTGGCTTGCCGGTTGGTTTTTCTTCCAGCCTGACCCCGGCTCTTCATGGGGCGCTATGAACAAGGCCCAGTGCCGCGGATTTATACCTGGTGACCAAGAATCATGAGAATTGTGACACCTTGTCAGCTTCTCCAGATAGGCTCTATGTATCATTCCTGGTTACTGTGAGCCCTTAAAAGCAAGAGCGCAAATTTTCTTTCAGGGTATTCGTTTTATAAAAAAATAAGTTTTTACTACAGAAATAAGTACTATAGTAGTCCC